>NC_035448.2:195081847-195322515 GCF_002127325.2 Helianthus annuus | reverse complement strand
CAAAACTGTCCCACAAATTAACATGGACCTTGAATGTTAACTTGCTAATAGATGGTAAACGTATTGTATTTTCAACAAAATCAGCAGGAATTATCTGCGTATAATATTCATGTAGTTTAAATAACATAAATTTGTTAGTAAAAACCATATAAAAATATTGTTTGTATACTCACCAAATTATCATTCGACTCTTCTGTGAAGCGTTGACAGAAGTACTCAACATTGCTTATCGTTTTCTCGGTAGACATGGAGGTAAACAAAGGAACATTAGATCCGAAGATCGGATGGTCTTGCATATTCTTAAAAGGTGTTAACAAGTACGAATACAAGTCAATTTGCTTAAACATCAGAAAACAACCCTCCGTAAACGATAGTTTGGCTACAATCAGTTCCCAACCATCCATGAACACAAACGCATCTTTATGTTTAGTCAAAATTACTTCAAATTCCTTACCGTTCACACATTTGATAATGGCTTGATTGTTTGGTTCGGCATTCAATAGGAATCTGTTGCTATATTGATTTGGTATTTCCTTGAAAAACATAAGATGGATTAACATAAAGAAAGGAGGAAAAAATGATGTACTTATAAGATTAATTATCTTACTAGATATTCTGAACAGTCGGAGGAAAATATTTTATAAAAAGACGTCATAGTTATCTGCGTTTGAACAAACATGAACTAATTAGATTAGGTATTCCGTTGAATAAAAAACATAATCAATGTACTGCACATAATCTAAACAACATATTCACATAATAAAATGTTTTCCACAATTATCATAATGCAAAAAAGATGATGATAACTAATATAATCAATTTAACACATCTACAAAGTAAGACCTCATACCATAAACATTTAATATATAATAACGGTAATCTAACATATACTTACTAATATTACATCTTCCATTGTATAATACAAAATAAAAATTCAAAATCAGAATGTTTTAAACTTACCTTAAACATGTCTTTTATCATATATCACATTCAATACATCAAAATAATACATATCGTTCAACTAATCTCATTAACAATCACCCGAATGTGCTAAATCTATCTATAAACATGAATAGAAACTAAAATCCATAATCGAATATTAGACCTTCAAACTTAACAATGCTTTCAAAGAGTTAACAAAAACAGTACAATGAAATTCAGAATTTAAGATATTGAAGCATACCTTTATGATCCGAATAAGTGAAGAAGATGAAGATGATGTAACCGATGAAAAAGATGGAGGTTATTGGGAAGTGGGATGAAATCTTTCTATATGGAGAAGACATATGGGGAAAAAGATTTTGTACAAAGAAACCCAAATAATTACATTTTGTTAATTATTATAATATAATTTATTAACTTTACGGAAAAATGTTTATTTACACTTTCTTAATTATTATAATTTTAATATAAGTTTTTAATTTGTTAAAAAGATACTAAAACATTATTAAAATAGTTTTTAACTTTCTAAATTAAATGTATTAATTATCGAATCATCGATTCATTCCAATAACATAATATTAAAATTCTTTCTAAAAAAAAAGATATATGGTAAATATAAAATTCATAAATCAAAAATAAATACAATCATCTTAGTATTTACTTTATATATAGATTTAGTTTAAATCGTAATATAACATTTTAAATTAAACAACTTCCAAAATTAAAATGTCTTTATAAATACATGTTCAAAGTTGTTAGAAATTTATACATTACAAGATAAAAAACTTTATTTCACCTCGAATTTGAAAAGGTATTAGTTTAAGTTTGATTTTTTTTGTACTCTATTCTACGAGTAATATATAAATTTATTAATACCACTTTTTTGTTCATTTTCTACATACAAAATTAACTTTTCGTTTATATTATTGTAGATGTCAACTGATGAATTTATCATTAATACTCCTTTGAGGAATATATATGATCTTTGGCAAATTATGAAGGTGTGTATATATATTTATAATGGCAAAAGTAGATGTACATTGTCTTTAAATTAAATATTTTTATAAATTTTATTTTATACAGCCTCAATCTGTTATCATACTTGGTACTATTACTGGTATCGATAAGCATTTTGGTTGGCACTATATGGAGTGTCCTAAATGTTTAATCGAGGCTGGTACAGATTTTATAGACAGCCCGAGTATGGAGGAACAATTTTTCTATGTTTGCAAGAACCCTAATTGTGATGAAAGTGTTATATATCCAGTTCCAAGGTAATATGATAATTTGTTATCTTTTTAATATTTATATGTTTAGTAAAATAATCTGTTTGTATATATGTGTGATTCTATTTAACTTAATTAGATTCAAAATAAAAGTTCAAGTGGAAGACAACAGTGATGATGTTCCACTAATATTATTTCATCCTTTGGTTGATGAAATCATTGAAAAAGTTGTTCTAAAGTCAGCTGAACAATTGTTTCAAGAAAATATAACACCTGTATGTATAAATCAATTTTCCCTTTGTCTATTTTTTAATTTTATTTTTTTAAAAATTGCTTATTAACTTTTTCATACAATATGTTGATTCATAGGTTGTTGAAAAAGTAATCTTTCCCGTGGATTTAGACAACTTGATTGGAAAGAAGTTTGCCTTTAAAATTGAGATAACAAAGTATAATCTTACTAACTTTGATGAGATGTATTTTGTCACCAACTTGACTGATGATGAGTCAATTATTAATGAGCTCAAAGAAAAGATGAAGATTACGGAGGTAATTTTTTTTTCAATACACGTTTCATACTTATTAATAGTTATAAGATTTTTAATTATATTATTTTTTAATATATTTTCACATTTCTTTTAGGTAAATGATAAAGAATTTATAAAGAAGAAAAGTCACATCCCAAGTGTGAAGGACGATGATGTTAACACCAGTTGTGAAACCAATAAGAATAAAAAACGTACATTGGATGACGTCTACGTGTCTTCAACTTCAAGTACTTTCAACACTTTGGAGAAAGTTAGCAAGAAATTAAATTAGCTCATCTTTCTATTATTAAAAATCAGATTTTTTGATTTAAACATTCAAATTTTATCAATCATTACATGATATTAAACATTCATTGGTATTTCAATATCTATGTCTGCTTTGAACAGATGTTTTTTATATTTTGTGTTGGTTTTCTTTGTGCTGAATTTCAATTGAATCTCGATTGAATCCCAATCTAATTTCATATGAGATATCAACATTTAAGTTGATTATAATATACCAACATTTAACTTGATTATAATATACCAACATTTAACTTGATGATATTTGCCTTTTTTTTATATTAAGTATATTAATATATATCTAATATATCGTATACTTAATTGTAAGGTTTCCAAAGATATCGTAACGTAAATAGATTGGTAAATGTTATGGAAATAGTTGTATACCAATTTAGAAATTATTGAGAACAAATCTAATTTTGATAAAATTTCATATTTTTTTAGCAACTTTTATATATATGAAATATTAAAACAGATTTGTAAGATTTTGTTAACAATTTTTCGTCAATTTAGTAATAAAAACCGATTTACAATGTATAGTATGAATGTCCTATAAATACCCATTTTTCGTTTCTTTATTTCTCATTCATAGATTCTTACACATAACACCTCCACTAACCCGGTTAGTTATTGTAAAGTATCTTATACAATTTTTGATATTTAATTGATAGTTCTCAAGTGTTTATACAATAAGATTTTATACAATCGTTTTTTGTTTATTTTTATTTTTGTTATCAGAGTATTAAGGATCATGGAAAGTATTGCTGATGACATGATGTTTGAAGAGATCTTATCGAGATTACCTGCAAAGGTAGTTTGTCAATTCAAGTGTGTTTGCAAACAATGGTGTTATGAGTTATCGACACCAAAGTTTGTTTTAATACATACTCGACGAGTTTCAAACTTACTACAAAAGAAGCTGCTCTCTTTGAATGAAAATACCATTGTCGTTGACGACATAGTATCTGGCAACTTGGAAGTCGAAACCGTTAAAGTCGTAACTTTTCCATACGATGTCGAGCCATCCTTTTTAATCATTATAGGTTCGTTTAACGGACTGATTTTACTTTGCATTAGGAGGACTGATGCCAATGAGCTCGTCCTTTGGAATCCAACCACTAGGCGGTTTAAGTTCATATCGGACGACTATTTTAGTCAGTATTTTGGTCGACATGACGATACGGGTGGGATGTACGTTGATGAGCACAACGATCTGAAAGTGCTTCATATTAATTGTTTTGCTGGGGCAGTTACTGTTCGTGTATATTCACAACATAATGACTCATGGAGAAAATTGAGTTTCTTGAAAGGATGTATGTTAGGTTCAAACTTTTATTCATGGTCTCATGGAATTTATTCCGGCAAAACAATTTATTTCACTGTTTCCAATTACTTTATTCCACCTGGTGAATGTAACATTGTTGCTTTTGATGTTATATCTGAATCGTTCAGTATTCTTCGTTTTCCCGAGCGTATTCAAGCCAGTCCTTGCCAAGTGCATTTTCTAACAATTTCGAACAAGCTTCATGGCGTTGTTGTTAAATATTCTGAAGAACTAACTGCAGAATTGGTCAAATATGAACATGATGATTGGATAACGGTATTTTCTTTCAGCAATGCTCGCATAGTTCAACATTTGGAGCCGCGGCAAAGGACGAATATAATTCACGACAATAAGTGGTTGATAACAAGTATTTGGGGAGATACTGTTGAGGTTCTACTGTGCAACGATTCTTTTAACTACATTCAAAAGGTTGACAGCTTTAACGGACCTAAAGGCGCATTATTTTTGGAGACAATCGTTTCCCCTTGCTGATAGAAAAATTTAATTAAATTCATACTAATTCATCTTTTTTTTATCGAACTATTTAATTTGTTTCAAGTTTTTGTGTTTTATCTGTTCCTTATTTAATAATAAAAGAATTAAATTCATACTAATTCATCTTTTGTTTATCGAACTATTTAATTTGTTTCAAGTTTTTGTGTTTTATCTGTTCCTTAGTTTAATAATAAAAGAATTAGATATGTAAATTTCATATTGTATAAGTTTGTATTTTCAAATTTAAAATAATTACTGTACAGTCATACCAATATTAGTCACTTTAAATACATTTTATAGTTTTAAAATTAATCCTACAAACTTATAACATAACTCCACGAGATATGCAAGGAATGCGAACCGCCCATCCATGGGTAACCGGACTATATATATATAGGCGATATTTTAGTAATATCTCTCACACAATATTTCAGTTATTTATATTGCTTCATCTCGAGAACCAAGGAATCCATTGATCTTCAACAAGTTCATCATCAAAAACCTCAAAATCTACATCGGTAATATCCTGCATATTTCATACCTAGACTGTTTTTGGTGTATTGTTTTCATCTTATTTACTTTAAATGTAAAGCTTTCCATCTCCGATTATGTATCTATACATGCAATCGCATACATGAATCTTTTGTTTGTCTTCATCTAATATTTCTGGTTAAATGTTTGATTCCATCCCCGATTGGTGTATTTTTTTCATCTATTTTACTCGAAATTATTTGTTCTTTATGGTAATAATCTATGTCTTCAATCTTATACAAGTATTTTGTATAAGATTATCTTCAATCATATACTTGGATAGTATGTGTTTCTTGATGTTTTATCTATAGATTAAACCGGAAACCAAAACAATACTCGAGATTGTTTGGTCTGGAGTTTAATAATCTATGTCTTCAATCTTGAACAATGGAATTTTGTTTATATTGTTATGGTACAGTGATCGAAAGTATTGGGTTTGACATAAACTTATTTGAAGATTTAGTGTTTTTATTAATGGATTTTGTTTTGATTAGGTTTACTGTTAATGGTTAGATTTGGTGATTTTATATAAATATTTTCTGTTTTTTTAATGTCTTTTTTTTTATATTTTTTGAACTTCCTGTTTGAAGTATTAAAATTATTCTATTATGGTTTTTGTATAAAATTTTACTATTATAAAATTTTTGATATTCAATTGATAGTTCTCAAGTGTTTATACAATAAGTTTTTATACAATCGTTTTTTGATTATTTTTTTTTTTGTTATCAGAGTATTAAGGATCATGGAACGTATTGGTTATGACATGATGTTTGAAGAGATCTTATCGAGACTACCTGCAAAGGTAGTTTGTCAATTCAAGTGTGTTTGCAAACAATGGTGTTATGAGTTATCTACACCAAAGTTTGTTTTAATACATACTCGACGACTTTCAAATTTACTACAAAAGAAGCTGCTCTCTTTGAATGAACATACCATTGTCGTTGACGACATAGTATCTGGCAAGTTGGAAGTCGATAACAGAAAAATCGTCACTTTTCCATACAATGTCCAGCCATCAAGATTAATCATTATAGGTTCGTTTAATGGACTGATTTTACTTTGCATTAGGAGGAATGATGCGAATGAGCTCGTCCTTTGGAATCCAACGATTAGGCGTTTTAAGTTGATATCGGACGACTATTTTAGTCATTATTTTGGTCGACATGACGATACGGGTGGGATGTACGTTGACGAGCACAACGATCTGAAAGTGCTTCATATTAACTGTTTTGCTGGCGCAGTTACTGCTCGTGTATATTCACGACATAATGACTCATGGAGAAACTTGAGTTTCTTGAAAGGATGTTTGTTTGGTTCAAGCTTTTATTCATGGTCTCACGGAATTTATTCGGGCAAAACAATTTATTTCACTGTTTCAAATTACTGGATTCCACCTGGTGAATGTAACATTGTTGCTTTTGATGTTGTATCTGAATCGTTCAGTATTCTTCGTTTTCCCGAACGTATTCAAGTGAATCCTTGCCAAGTGCATCTTATAACAATTTCGAACAATCTACATGGCATTCTTGTTCGATATTCTGATGAGGTAATTGCAGAATTGGTGAAATATGAAGATGATGATTGGATAACGGTTCATACTTTCAGCAATGCTCGCAAAGTTCAACAGTTGGAGCCGCACCAAAGGACGAATATAATTCAAGAAAATAGGTGGTTGATAACAAGTATTTGGGGAGATACAGTTGAAGTTCAAATGTCCAACGAATCTTTGAACTACATTCAACACGTTGACAGCTTTAACGGACCTAAAGGCGCATTATTTCTGGAGACAATCGTTTCGCCTTTCCGTTAGGAAAATGGATTTAAATTGAAAGTATTTTCTGTTTTGTTTATCGAATTATATAATTTGTTTTAAGTGTCTTGTGTTTTGTATTTTGGTTACTTTAATATTAAAAGAATTATGTGTATTGCTTTTAATGTTTATTACATATTTGGACGGCCCAATGATAGTTTTGACGGCCCAATGATAGTTTGGACGGCCCAATGATAGTTTACATATTTGGACGGCCCAATGATAGTTTACAAACTAAATTTGTAGGCCAGTATTTGTTGTTATATGTGATTGTGGATTATTTTTTATAAACCGGCCCAATCAATTTTTATAAAGCGGCCCATTAACCTGGTATAGTTACATTTTCTATTACTATAATTCCATATGTAAATAAAAAATATATTACTCAAATTTACTTATATACGTTTACACAACTTTCCTATTTAACTTAATATTTTTATTAGTAATTTAAAAGATTTTATACACTATTTATAACTGTGTATCCAAAAATACCCAAATCTTTTCAAAATGCCAGTGAAAGCTGTAAACATATTTCAATTTAATAATTATATTTATTTTCTGTTTTCATTTAATTAGTAAGGTTTAAAAAAAATACTATCATACTAAATGAGTTTGACTATATCATAGCCGTTTTACAAAAGTTAACGGGGATTATGTAAATATGTTTTTAATCCTTTGCTATCTCGACCGAATATCACCGCTATTACAGAGCATTATTAAACATCAACAAATATCACTTTTGAAAACTTCATACAATCATCACATAGAAATATCTTCACCATCTACGAACATTATTATAATTATATTTCACTCTTAACCTAAAAGTTAATAATTCCACATTAAACCTTTAAACACTCATGGAGAACAAATTGGAATATTACTAAAACCGAATAAAAGATTTTGTTAGGACGGGAAAGAACACACCAATTAGTTTACTAATTTTATCTATGTATTTGATTTTTCAAATATAATTTTCCCTATCCCGGGATGTTCCCGGGTGATAGCCTAGTGAACATACAAATACCTAATAAAAAATTGGAGTTCAATAAAGATGTTATAATTTTTATGTTGAATAAGACCTCAAGTGCTGTCTCATTTTATTGGATGTTAATAATAACTTCATGGTGCTTGTTGAATAACTATATTTCATCATATCCAGCTATCACATTGGTAAAAATCTTCAAAAGTGTGAACATGACAACATTAATGTACTTCATACCACAAACAACATGGCAAATTTATCAATCATATGTTTCCTTGAGCTGAACTCTAAGATGTCAATATTTTTGTTTTTGTTTTTGTTAATATATCTCTTAATTGAGCATGAAAGCATAACAATCGGCACGCGGAAATAGTATAAATTAAAGCATTAGTAAATGTCTAGAGTACTCTAAATATTTGGATTCGAAAAATTTGAAATTCGATTCGATTATTAAGAATTCGAATTCGGTTAAATTCGAGTTCAGTGAATCGAATGCGAATTTATAATTTTATATTCAATTCAATTCGAAATTTGAATTCAAATTATACATATTTGTTTATTATATATATAATAGACACATATAACTTTAATTTGTCTATAGTATAAACTAATCTATAAATTTAATTTAAGTCCTAAAATAGCTTATTATCGAGCTCAAATAGCCCATAACGAATTTATATTTTAAATGAATTTGAATCAAAAAGAATTTATTGGAATTCGATTCAATTTGAACTGGCATGTTAATTCAAATACGATGGTTAGAGATGGCGTGGAATGCATTGGAATGGTTATTGCAGCTTTCGGTACGGATTCGGAATTTGTTCGGTTGGGAAAACAACTTGAGAATACAATAAACATGAAAGAACGAAGTTCAGGGACTATTTGGTACTTAATTGAAAGTTGCTTTGTACCTAAATGTGCAAGAAAAAAGATTTTATAAAGTATAGGGGCCGTTTGGTAATTATTTAAAAGTTAATAATGGCTAAAATATGTGAAGAAACAAGAGTTTGTAAAGCTAAGGGGTCTCCTGGTCATTAAACGAAAGTTATATGATGGGTATATGTTAAGAAAATGATGGGAGTAAAGTTGGGGGACCAATCTTGACATTTGATGAAAGTTGCAAAAATGTTGGAAGAAAGCTAAGCCATTCACGTTTTCACCCACCATTCAGAACCGTGGGTCACGATTTGGCTATGCTATGATATAAAACAAACAGGGACCCTTGTAACACCTTGAAAATTTATGTCCAATAATGTATAAACATGTGTCATAAGCTCTGAACGTGAGAAAGAATACTTTGGAGGGACTAAAGTTGACAAACGGGGAAACTATGTGAATATAAGGGTCCAAAGTGTCAACAATGGATAAATATATTCTAAAATAGCCCTACATAATGTTTATACTTTCCAACGAATAAATCATGGATCATACGAAGCTAAAAATGAAAAAAAGTGAGGAATTACAAACTACAGGGGCTAAAAGTGTCAACATGTGCAAAGTATACCTCTGAGTGATCTTTTGACAGACCCGAAGCATTGTAACGATAAAATATACTCACTAGAATGCGTGGTTAAAATTTCATAAAGTTTCGTTATCGTATGAGAAAGTTATGATAAAATTCGTGTTCGAGGGGTTAAAAGCGTCAACATTGAATTCTATGGCCTTATGAGTGGTTACAAGGTTAGTCAAGGACTTAACCAAGTTAGCAAAAGTCCCAAGGCCCTTAAAAATCAAGTTAGAGGGCTGAAAATGCAAATAAGGGACTTAAAACCACGTTACAAAGGACCAGGGACTGAAAATGCAAACTTTGAAACTTGTTTGGCAGGTTTTGCCGGTCCAGGCGGCCCGCATTAGAATTCCCTGTAAACTCAAGCGGGCCGCATCAGGGTGCCAGCGACAGAAAAGTGTGCACAGCTACCAGTCAGACCTGTTAACCGACTTTGTGGCCTGTAAACTGATACCATGGGCTGAACAAATGGGTTTTCATGCACTAGGGACAGTTGTGATGATCAGGGAGCATGCATAGACTCTTGTGGCATCATCTTAGGAAATTAAATGGCCTATATAAGAACTTCATGTTGTAACCATTTGAGCACCCACTTTCAAAAGTTCACAACTCAACTTCTGGAGCTCCTCTGGTCAGCCACAAGCATCCTTAGCATCCCTAAGCATAATTAGGACTCTTGTAAGTGTCCTTAACCCTTCCAAATTCGTTTTAGCCTAGTTAATTAGCTAAAAGTCAAACCGTCATAATTAAGGTTTGACTTCGTGATTAATTAAAATGTCCTCTGTCAAATCACGAATTAAAAGTACCTTTAAGTAGGTAATTATGTGGGTAATAAACCCTTAAAATGGTATTTCCAGATTCCCACTCTAACTATGCTAATTGTCGAGTCAAAGCTTATTATAAAAAGTCAACAGAAGGGTTATTGCAAATTAATGCATAATTAGCAATGTAGGTTACATGCAACCTGTTTGATCATTAAAATAACTTGGTAATTAATGTAAGAACATGTTCCAACATGTTCAACTCGACAATTTTCAGTTTAGGCTCGGTTTGGAACCGAAAGTCGCAAAGTTTGACTATTGCTTTGACTATCAGTTCTGACCCGTTTAAGACAAGATTAGGATTGCCTTAGAACTTCTTTTGGACCTATTTGCATGTTAGTATAACTCTCTGAGATTATACAACTCGGTTCATTAGATATCCTATTCACATGCATGTTTCCGTTAATCGCTTATATGTTGACCATTATGCCCATTTGACCTTAAAATGTGATTTTTGAAATGTAAAAGAGTAGACACCTTAGCTACTGATTTATAATCTTGCACCCAAAATTTGAGGTCAGTTTGGGGTCTAGATTAAGAGTTATACTCAATAGCGTAATTAAGAGCTTCTTTACTAATTAAATGGCGTAAATTGCATATAGCCTATCAAAACCCAAATATTTATACCAAACTTTTTACCCACTGTTATAAAATAATATTTTGGGATTTTTGGCGATTTTTATTTATTTTTAGGTTGAGCATAACTTAGTGTTCTAAGATTAATTCGGTTTATGTCGGTTTTGTCCTTTTAAGCCATAAAATGAGTTTTACAAATCCTTTTAACCTCAAACCAATTTCTACTGATTTGTTATGATAAATGAATTATTTTGAGCCTTCTGGAATATTAAAAATATCAGCTTTTTACAGAAAACCCGAAAATGGCTCCAAACCGCCTTTTTAAGCATTTTTAACGCATAAGTGTGCACTAGAACCTTATTAAGCTTAAGGGATTGAACCTACTGATGTAATCAGTAAATTTTTATATTTTAAACAGTAGGCAAATGTTTTGAACTCAGAATTCCAGAATTGACCTTTTAGGCACATGTGAAATTACCAAAATGCCCCTACGGTGCATAGTAAGGTTAAGGGTAATAAATTTCACATAGATGTGATACCCTACTGTTATAACTTAGTAAATTAAGTATATTTACTAATTTAATCAGACCTGTAACTCAGGTTATTATTTTACCCCTTTTACACCTTATAAAATGACCAAAACGCCCTTATGAGGCATAGTTTTGGTTTAAAATCATTTGGGGCATAATGGAAGGTATCATTCTGATATCACAACATATTTTAGGCATATTAACTTCAGAAACTTGTATTTGACTCTTATGGTTACTCGTTACGCACTATACGCGTTCGGATCGGCTTATGTGACTAGTTTGGTGATGCGGGCCCAAGCGTGGAAGAGCGGGCCATCCGGTACTTGGAGGCCCAGGATCGCGTCACAAAAGGGGCTTCATTGAAATGGCTCTAACTTGGGCTACGGGAGTCCGTTTGGGGCGTGTGACCAGTCAAAACGAACGGGAGAACGAGCTCTATCTTGCTGCAAACGCCTACGGCGGTTTGGGTCATCGTCCGGGCCAAAAAAACGCTTATTTCTATTAGTTTTTTCCATTTTTATGTTTTTTCAAGTATTTTGGGCATTTTGTTTTTGGGCTTGTGTTTGGCCCGTTGTCTTTTTTAGGCCCGTTTCGAATTTCTGTCTCTATTTATGTATTGCCCTAATCATTTGATGAATCAGAATTGAATTTTGAGAAAAACAGTTTTTCACTTCAAATTCCGAGCCCTTTGGGTTGAATTTTGGGGTTGGGGAAGAACGACACGGGCATTCACAGAATCAACGTGTTTGATCTTCATTATCGTACTACTCACTACATCATTTGGCCATTTTATCCGAAACGAGTCAAACCATATCTTTTTGGTCTCAAAATCCAGAATGTGATTATGTTACCCATATTAAACAAGCATGCAAGCTTGTTGGGTCAAAACCACATTCTAAAACGGTCTTCGCCTTATTGTGCGTTTAAAATCGTAATCTTCCTTTATAAATAACCGGTCTAAGCTTAAGACCCGTTAGGATTCTAATAGGTTATTAAAACCTTAATTTCCAGATCTAGGAGCCCAGTAAAAGCTACGTGCACTCGCTGTTTTTGATTTATACTTTGCTCAGGTAAATACGTTTAACTTATTTTCCCTATACGGGCTTGGGGTACGGTATATAAAATACCGCTTGGTCGGGGAATTGACCTTAACCAGTTGATGGCTAAGTGTTGTCAAATTAACCCGTTTAAAAATGCTGTTTTGTTTGTTTAACGCCTTTGGGGGTTTAATGACCATGTCCCGGATATCCTTGGCATCATTCAAAGAACGACCACGACCTTAGCACACGGGTGTAGGCGTACACCCGTTGTGCATTTCATTAAATGTATAATCGTCGGCCGAGAGAAGTCTTGCGACGAAATTATATTAAGTGGTGTGTCTATTGAACTTTAACCCGGCACGACCCGGGCCACAACGCATAACGAACATGTAATTCTTTTACAAGATTGTTAAGCAAATAATTATCCCAAGTTATAAAAAGTTTCATGCCACGGGCATTTAAATCAATTTTAAACATTTTCAAAATGAGTCAGTTAAATTGTATTTACCAGTGTAAACTGACGTATTTTCCAAAAAGGCTAACTGCAGGTACTACGCGTAATAGGTTGGTCACTCCTTAAGCATCCATAGAAGTCTCGCAAGCTTAGGATGCATGAAGTCTGTTGAAATGAAGTTTCCTTTTTGTTTGGATCTGCCTGTGGATCTATTTCGACATTTTGTGATACTTGAATATTACAATAATTTTAGTTGAAATAAATCTTTCTTTGCTTCCGCTGTGCATTTATATTATTGTATGTTTGACTATGACGATATCAACTACGTCACTGAATCCCCCACCGGGCCCACCGGTGGCACGTGGAAAATAGGGGTGTGACAACCCTATACCTTGACCCACGTTGTATACCATCACCCACGCTGGAGGAGATTTTTGTGAGCTGATGTAAACTGTGGCCCACGGTTCTGAACCGTGGGTGAACGCAGGGAAATAGGGGACGCGAATAGGGTTTCTTTGGCGGGTTTTAATAGGAAATAAACCCTAGTTTTCATCATTATTCAACTAAGGATCGACTAGGGAAGCAAGGAGACAACTTTTTGGCATTCAAGCTCAATCAATCATCCTCATATCTTCACATCTTACCGAATCAATCATGCAACGATCGTTTCTACAAGCTTTTGAAGATTTTACTTGTGAGATGAGCGGCTAAACTCTTTTGGTTTCCTCTGGATGGAGGGTTTTTATAAGTTAGATGATACTATGTGTTTGTGATTATCGTTTAAACTCGGTGATCTAAGCATTCGATGCTTTTCACCTTTGATTTGATTAATCCATTGTAACTGATTGCATTTTGTTTAACCTTGATTCTTAATAATTCAATTCCCGAGAACTCTAGTAATTGGGATATATTTGCTATGGGATTAGGATTGGTAACTGCAATTGATAATTATTTGATAACCTCCCGTTATGTATTGACCGGAGTACTTAGTCGTTGATTATCACAATTGGTTAATTAGGTTAAACACTTATGTCTATGTAAGTGTTTTGATTAAACACATAATTGAATCTAACTGTAAAACCTGAAATCTGGAGGAACCATTGTTTCTCTATTGATTTAAACTTCGCTTTTTAGTTCGTAATTTTAGATAATCAATCAAACACACTTTCCACAATCCTCCTTTGGTTCGATATCCGATTTACCCTATCTATAGAGTTAGTTGGTTTTTGTATGTTCTTCACGACATGCATCAATTAACGTTAGACAAATTGTCACACAAACGAGTTTTAAATCTTGTTTTTTTATTGTCATGACCTAACACACTCACTCTACACTTCTCATTTTTGAAAGCATGTCGACTTCATCAAGACAAATTTACCTTTGTTTTAAAATGATATTGTTGAGAAATTAAATGATTAAAAAACCTTCACCTCAATTGGGATGCCAATTTCCTGCACGAGTGCGCGTATCTTCACAAGTCCTTCCGGGTAATTTGGATCTCTCCTTATGTAGATGTGCATGTTAGCGGCTTTCAGCTTTTTCCACCTATAAGAAATGTCAACATCCATTTTTTAGCGGACCAGCCCAAAAATCAATCAAAACCGGCTGAACTGGACTGTTAACACCCCTAGATTAAATGCAAATGAATAAATAATTAACCTTTTATATGATGGCTCGAATGATGCCATTGAACGTGGCTGCAACATTAGTGAAGTTTGCAAAGCTGCCACCTACTATAAGAGCTCGCCTTTGACCATCTGGATTAGCAGTTGCACACTGTACATAATATTTTGATCAAACCCTTGTGTTTAATGTTTACTAAAAATAGCAATTTTGGCTGATTTACTAAGTGAGTCAATACATATTACGTTACATAATTGCACCATTAATCAAGAAAGAGCTTACATCAATGACAACTCGGGCATACTGCAAAACCTCCTCTTCATCTGGTGCACCACTATATTCAGCATACTTTCCAAGCTTGGATGCATATCCAAGATCGCCAACCTGGTGTACACATTAATTTTATATGTAAGAGAGAGACAGTCATACATTTTTTTTAAATCAAAGCATGCTTACAAGTAAAAGGGCCGAGTTCGCCAACTGTAAAAATAGAGATTCGACATGAACTTGCATAAATAGAATTTAAAAGGACTGGAAACATACTGTATGAGCATATATGGCAACCATGGTCCAAATTTGTCCCTCTGGAATAAGATTTGTAAACTTTAAAGATGCACTAACCTGCAACGTTTCAATATAAAAACAAATCTTAATCATGTAAATGTTGTTGGTTCAGGCCCCAATTGAACACTCAAGAAAAAACTCACGAACAATATGAACACAACGCTTTTCTACTTACAAACTTTGATTCAGAAAAATGAGTGTGTCAAAATAACTTATGCAACTACATTATTTATAGAAAAACAAAATAACACATGCTTGAAATATGCCCCTGTTCCAAGATCCAATAAAATAGCATATTCCAACGATCATAATATGCTAACTTCCACACGTCCATCTCTTAAAACCTGGTCAAGCCCTGACCAATTCTTTTGCTGACTCGTTCAGGTCCAAGACCTGTAGTTTGACTCGTACTCGACCCAAAACATCAAGATTATACCCAACAAATGTTCAACAGGCATTAATTAGCACATGATGGCATTATAACAATACATGTTTTGACCCCTTATCCAACACTGTCTTTAGTAATGTTGATTATCTATTCATACTTAGCACATGAAGACATTTTATAAAATTCAAAATATGGCGAATATATAAGGAATGTAAGATTATAAGGAAAATTATAAGGAATGTAAGATCATACTTGAAGGCTTTTATGTCATGTTTTTGTAATAAAAAAACTACATGAAATAGAACACTTTTCCACGATTTCAGCAACCATCTTCATATTAAGTGCAAAATAGAAACAAATTTATAACTTGTTACTGATTTTACTGATAGATTGTTGATAAATGCTTATGTGAAAAGATACAAACAAATATTTACAAACTGATTTAAATTATATATATATATATATATATATATATATTTAATTATTAAAGGTATAAAATGATCCATTTACAAGTTAGAAAATTAGCTTTAGTTTTTGTAAGTTTTATGAAATGTTACAATAAATGCCACATGGCATATACAGATACAAGGGAAAGGAAATTATTCAAATGACTAATAAGATTTCATTTATAACAATCTTGCTAAATGAGCAAGATTTAGAAAAAAAAATAACTTTCTACATGTTGAGCAAGTCATTCGTTGATGTGATCACTAATTAAATCGGTAATAAAATGTAAACTTTTTCTGTTTGGGTGCTAGAAAAAAAGGGTAAAATTTGTTTCTGTTTTCTGCCATTTGTCTATAAGAACAATGAAAATAATCATACGTTATAAAGTCCTTTAAAGTAGCAGTGTCATCAAGCTCTCCTCTCATTTCAAGAGGATAGGGCTTTCCATCAACCAGGGCAAAAGGATTAATTTCTAAGACAGTGAAGTGATGATCTGAAACACAAGATGAATATATAAATATATATGTATGTATGTAGGGAAAGGTTAAAATGAGAACCACCTTGAGTTGCGAGAACCGTGAGAACTATTTGATTCGGCGCGATTTGAGCCAAATTTTTTTTACACAAACGTAGAAGAAAAAATATAAACACATCTGAAAAAATTTTTAAGAAAAATGCCGAGTTGGTAGTTTTGACTCATGCAAGTATTTTTTACGACAAACGTAAATTTTGGAAGAAGATAAATATTTTTTTTACCTCTCATGTAAATGTTGGTGTGCGGCGTTTTTTTTCAATTTTTCTTATTTCGCTAAAACAAGTGATTATTTTTACGACTTTTGTGAAAAACAATTTCGGAAAAACCTTTTGAATGGCCTAGTTCTCGCAAGTCGTGATGGGTCTCATTTGAACCAAAGCCTATGTATGTATGTAGGGATGAGCTCGGTACCGTCCGGTACCGGTACCGAAAAAACCGGAACCGAAAATCCCCAAAAGTGGGTACAGGTACCGGTTTGGTACCGGTATTTGAGGGTAAAAACCGGTACCGAAAATGTCAAAAGTTGGTACCGAATCGATACCGAAAAAGTACCCGATCCGGTAAATTCCATACCGGTACCAGGTCTGATTTGCTCATCCCTATATGTATGTATGTATGTATGTATGTATGTATGTATGTATGTATGTATGTATGTATGTATGTATGTATGTATGTATGTATGTATGTATGTATGTATGTATGTATGTATGTATGTATGTATGTATGTATGTATGTATGTATGTATGTATGTATGTATGTATGTATGTATGTATGTATGTATGTATGTATGTATGTATGTATGTATGTATGTATGTATGTATGTATGTATGTATGTATGTATGTATGTATGTATGTATGTATGTATGTATGTATGTATGTATGTATGTATGTATGTATGTATGTATGTATGTATGTATGTATGTATGTATGTATGTATGTATGTATGTATGTATGTATGTATGTATGTATGTATGTATGTATGTATGTATGTATGTATGTATGTATGTATGTATGTATGTATGTATGTATGTATGTATGTATGTATGTATGTATGTATGTATGTATGTATGTATGTATGTATGTTTGTATGTATGTATGTATGTATGTATGTATGTATGTATGTATGTATGTATGTATGTATGTATGTATGTATGTATGTATGTATGTATGTATGTATGTATGTATGTATGTATGTATGTATGTATGTATGTATGTATGTATGTATGTATGTATGTATGTATGTATGTATGTATGTATGTATGTTACGGAGAATTATGAGATGTGTTGCTTAGGTAAGTAATAAGAGTAGAGACATTTAAATAATTGTAATTTTACCTATGAATAAAGCATATATAACTTCGATGAACTTCTCGATGTCAAGTTTAATCTACATCGTTAAAGAAATAAGCATTATATATCCAAAATACACAAACACTTATTGGTGCTTTTTTCAAGCCAAGCACGAGTAGTTTGGCTCGTTTGCACCCTTAATTACATCCAACAATTATTGTGACCCTTTTAGGGAAAAATGTGAGGAATAAGCTCACCTCCAACGAAAGGGTAGCAACAAGTGGAGCGCATGTGTCTGGATTTAAAGATACCTCAGTAGGCAAAAAGATGGTCTTGATCTAGAAATTGGGAGAAGATAAGAAATTATGAGGAAAATATAGAGTAAAAACTGAATACTGTATAAAATTATGAACACAAGACATTAGGTTAACCAGCAAAATCTTCAATGTCCATGTTTTAAATCTTTTATAAATAGGCACAAAAACAATGTTATTGCAGCAGTAAATTAAGTTAAAAATATAGAGTAAACTTTCCTCCAGCTCATTACCATTTCACTCCCCTGATCCATCCTCCTTTATTTACTCCTCTCTCTCACACACACACAACCAAGAACCATTACCACCTGCCAATCTTGTTTCTAAATTGTTTGCAGATCTTGTTTTTGGTTTCAAATATTGTTTCAAGATATTGTTTTGGTTTCAAATATAATTTGCAACTCTCATTTGTGGTTTTAACTGAAAAATGAACAACTTTGAAACAACAAATCTGATCCCTTGCCACCACCAGCCACCAAAAATTGTTATCTTCCACCACCATCACTGTAAAATCGTTAACCACCCGCCGCAGATCTGAGCTTTAAACCTCCCGTATTCCCAAGTTGACCTGGTAGCTCGACCCCAGCTAGGGGCGCAGCCCCCGGACCCCCGCGAAGATTACTTTGTAAAACGCAACGACTCAATTCAAAAACCCATATCATAAAAATGCAATTAAAAAAATTCTTACATAGATCGAAGTCGATTTCTTCAGATTTCTTCACCGATTGACGCAATTTGAATGTTAGAAACTCTTATCAGCGATCGAATCGAGTGATTCGCTTCGAAATCACAGGAAACAAATAAGATAGTGTATGAAATTAAACTGGGTTTCTTCAAAAAAGTTGAAGAACACGTTGATTGGGTGTTTGAATCATTGATTGGTGACGAAAATCGCACTATAATATAGTGATTATTGAGATAGAAAGTGAAGAAAAGGTTGACGATGGTGGGTTTTGAAGTTACAGAGAGAAGAAGGGAGAAGATTGGACATGGGCCCATACATCTACAAAAAGCCAAAAGGGTTTATAAGTGAATATACAATTTGGCCTAAGGGTGAACCCTCAAACCCAGATCGGGAACCTGAACGGTTGAACCAAAACATATATTGAGACTGGTTTGATTGGAACTGGTGGGTTGTAATTGGGTTCGGAACCTGTACTTTGAGACCGGTTAAACCAGGACCGAACCGTCAAAACCCAGTTTCAAACCCTAACCGGAACCAACAGATCCTATGGCCAATGCATTCCAAGACACTCGTTGGGAGAGATAAAGTTGCCAGACCGGTTTCCAATTGGGTCAATGCTATGTAGGTGACATCGATATTATCAGACAATTGATCTTTAGAAGCTCACCTTTTCGTAGAGAATATTTGGGGAGAGGGACAGGTGACGGGTCGACCAATTTACTTTCAAATGGAGATCTTACCGGAATCGAGAGAAATCTGAGGACAGTGGGAGGAACTTTTCCAGTTTTCAGCAACCAGCGACATGTGCATTGCTAGGATCGGGAAGCGCCACTCCTTAAAGTCAGGGCATTCCTTTTTTTTTGATTTTTTTTTCATACGAGGAAGCTTTGAATCAGCAAGCATTGTTCTAGCCTTCCCCTCTCAAAAAATGGCTTCAACCTGAACCGGTTCAAACTAAAACCGGTTTCGACCAAGTTTGACCCAAACCAGAACCGGTTCTGACCCAAACCGGTTTGAACAAAAAACCCAGTTTGGACAAAAAACCCGGTTTGTGCATCCTATTGGAAACCGCAATACCCTAAGCCAAAGTCATAGAATCACCAACTCTAAGCCCTAAACCCTACTAAAGTTATATGATGATCTTGTTTATTAACATTAGAGAAATTGTCACACAAACGAGTTTTAAACCTTGTTTTTTATTGTCATGACCTAACACACTCACTCTACACTTCTCATTTTTTAAAGCACATCGACTTCATAAAGATAAATGTACCCTTGTTTTAAAATGATAATGTTGAGAAATTAAATGATGAAAAAACCTTCACCTCAATTGGGATGCCAATTTCCTCCACGAGTGCGCATATCTTCACAAGTCCTTCTGGGTAATTTGGATCTCCCCTTATGTAGACGTGCATGTTAGCGGCTTTCAGCTTTTCCACTTATAACAAATGTCAATATCCATTTTTTAGCGGACCGGCCCAAATATCAATCAAAACCGGCTGAACTGGACTGTTAACACCCCTAGATTAAATGCAAATGAATAAATAATTACCCTTTTCTATGATGGCTCGAATGATGCCATTGAACGTGGCTGCAACATCAATGAAGTTTGCAAAGCTGCCACCTACTATAAGAGCTCGCCTTTGACCATCTGGATTAGCAGTTGCACACTGTACATAATATTTTGATCAAACCCTTGTGTTTAATGTTTACTAAAAATAGCAATTTTGGCTGATTTATTAAGTGAGTCAACAGATTATGTTACATAATTGCACCATTAATCAAGAGAGAGCTTACATCAATTACAACTCGGGCATACTGCAAAACCTCCTCTTCATCTGGTGCACCACTGTATTCAACATAGTTTCCAAGCTCGGATGCATATCCAAGATCGCCAACCTGGTGTACACATTAATTTTATATGTAAGAGAGAGACAGTCATACATTTTTTTTAAATCAAAGCATGCTTACAAGTAAAGGGGCCGAGTTCACCAGCTGTAAAAATAGAGATTCGACATGAACTTACGTAAATAGAATTTAAATGGACTGGAAACATACTGTATGAGCATATATGGCAACCATGGTCCAAATTCGTCCCTTTGGAATAAGATTTGTAAACTTCAAAGATGCACTAACCTGCAACGTTTCAATATAAAAACAAATCTTAATCATGTAAATGTTGTTGGTTCAGGCCCCAATTGAACACTCAAGAAAGCTTTTCTACTTACAAACTTTAATTCAGAAAAATGAGTGTGTGAAACTAACTTCTGCAACTACATTATTTATAGAAAAACAAAATAACACATGCCTGAAATATGCCATTGTTCCAAGATACAATAAAATAGCATATTCCAACGTTCATAATATGCTAACTTCCACACGTCCATCCCTTAAAACCTGGTCAAACCCTGACCAATTCTTCTGCTGACCCGTTCAGCTCCATGACCCGTAGTTGACCCGTACTCGACCCAAAACATCAAGATTATACCCAACAAGTATTTTTAAGAAAAATGCCGAGTCGGTAGTTTTGACTCATGCAAGTATTTTTTACGACAAACGTAAATTTTGGAAGAAGATAAATATTTTTTTTTACCTCTCATGTAAATGTGGGTGTGCGACGTTTTTTTTTTTTTTCAATTTTTCTTATTTTGCTAAAACAAGTGATTATTTTTACGACTTTTTTGAAAAACAATTTCGGAAAAACCTTTTGAATGGCCTAGTTCTCACGGTTCTCGCAACTCGTGGTGGTTCTCCTTTGAACCAAAGCCTATGTATGTATGTTTGTATGTATGTATGTATGTATGCATGCATGCATGCATGCATGCATGCATGTATGTATGTATGTATGTATGTATGTATGTATGTATGTATGTATGTATGTATGTATGTATGTATGTATGTATGTATGTATGTATGTATGTATGTATGTATGTTACGGAGAATTATGAGATATGTGGCTTAGGTAAGTAATAAGAGTAGAGACATTTAAATAAATTGTAATTTTACCTATGAATAAAGCATATATAACTTCGATGAACTTCTCAATGACAAGTTTAATCTACATCGTTCAAGAAATAAGCATTATATATCCAAAATACACAAACACTTATTGGTGCTTTTTTCAAGCCAAGCACGAGTAGTTCGGCTCGTTTGCACCCCTAATTACATCCAACAGTTATTGTGACCCTTTTAGGAAAAAAATGTGAGGAATAAGCTCACCTCCAACGAAAGGGTAGCAACAAGTGGAGCGCATACTCTGGATTTAAAGATACCCCAGTAGGCAAAAAGATGGTCTTGATCTAGAAAATTGGGAGAAGATAAGAAATTATGAGAAAAATATAGAGTAAAAACTTAATACTGTATAAAATTATGAACACAAGACATTAGGTTGACCAGTAAAAACTTCAATGTCCACGTTTTAAATCTTTTATAAATAGGTACAAAAACAATGTTATTGCAGCAGTAAATTAAGTTAAAAATATAGAGTCCAGCTCATCACCATTTCACTCCCCTGATCCATCCTCCCTTATTTATTCCTCTCTCTCTCTCACTCTCATACACACAACCAAGAACCACTACCACCTGCCAATCTTGTTTCTAAATTGTTTGGAGACCTTGTTTTTTGTTTCAAATATTGTTTCAAGATATTGTTTTTGGTTTCAAATATCATTTGCAACTCTCGTTTGTGGTTTTAACTGAAAAATGCACAACTTTGAAACTGCAAATTTAATCACCTGCCACCACCAGCCACCAAAAATTGTTATCTTCCACCACCACCTGTAAAACCGTTAACCACCTATCGCAGATCTGAGCTTTAAACATCTCGTATTCCCAAGCTGACCTGGCAGCTCGACCCTAGCCAGGGGCTCTGCCCCTTGGACCCCGCTCCTAGGGGCGCAGCCCCCGGACCCCCGCGAAGATTACTTTGTAAAACACAATGACTCAATTCAAAAACCCAGATCGTAAAAGTGCAATTCAAAAATTTATTATATAGATCGAAGCCGATTTCTTCAGATTTCTTCACCGATTGACGCAATTTGAATGTTAGAAACACTTATCAGCGATCGAATCGAACGAATCGAGTGATTCGCTTCAAAATCACAGGAAAAAAATGAGATATTGTATGAAATTAAATTGGGTTTCTTCAAAAAAGTTGAATAACACGTTGGTTGGGTGTTTAAATCATTGATTGGTGACGAAAATCGTACTATAATGTAGTGATTATTGAGATAGAAATTGAAGAAAAGGTTGAAGACGATGGATTTTGAAAATGATGGGTTTTAAAGTTACAGAGAAAAGAAGGAAGAAGATTGGATAAAATTGACTAAAATAACTTTTCACTTTATTTTAAATTTTGTCACATGTCATAATCATATTGCTTTCTATCCTTTTTAGCCAAAATGAACTTTCTATTTGATGATCTGACTAGTAAATTACTACTTTTAAGTCATTTTTATTTTTGTAGAAACTATGTTGCCATACTATACTTAAATTCAAGATAATTATAAAGCTCTTGATTTTATGTTAAAATTTTATTTAAAAAATAAATTATATAAAAGTAGTCCGGGTTTATAAAAAAAATACCGAAGTGGACTTTAAAAAATCAACAGTATAGGTTGAGTCTTATTTTACATTTACAACTATAATTTGTATTATCTATTATTTATGATTTTCTCACTGCTCCAATGTTAAATTAACATTAAAATAATATAATTAATAGTTGAAATCACTTTCTACACTTTGTAAAATAATTTTACTTTCTCTCTCTCTTTCCATATACATACATATACATTTATATATGTGGACGTTCAATATAGAACCATAAGGGCCATAATAAGTATACAACCCATGAGAGTTAATTAGATAATTAGTACTTGTGGTTTGTACAAAGTAACGTACTTAGTTAGTAATGGTTTAAAAGAGTTAATTACATAGTTAGTCCTTATGGTTTGCACAAAATAACATACTTAGGTACTAATAGTTTAAAATCACCTTCTAGGGTATTAACTTTTCATTTTGTATCGTTTGGAGGTATTAACTTCTAGGGCATTAACATAGTTAGTCCATGTGGTTTGCACAAAATAACGTACTTAGGTACTAACAGAATGTGATTTTAAACCTACAAATAACGCTAATACCTTCAAATGTTACAAAATGAAAAGTTAATACCCTAGAATATGATTTTAAACTATTAGTACCTAAGTATGTTATTTTATGCAAACCACAAGGACTAACTATGTAATTAACTCAGTTTAAAATCACCTTCTGGAGTACTAACTTTTTATTTTGTAACGTTTGAAGGTATTAACGTTAATTGTTTGTTAAACTATTAATAACTAAGTATGTTATTTTGTGCAAACCACATAGACTAACTATGTTAATACCCTAGAAGTTAATACCTCCAACGTTACAAAATGAAAAGTTAATACCCTAGAAGTTGATTTTAAACTATTAGTATCTAAGTATCTTATTGTGTGCAAACCACATGAACTAACTATGTAATTAACTTTAATGCATGATGTGATAGGCAAACAACATCGACTGGGCCGACCCATATGCCAAACCCAGGCCCGCTCCAACAGCCCAGTCAAGTGGGTTGCAATTGGATCAAATCAGATATGTGATAGCATGTTACAGCCCATGTTGCACATCCCAACTATTTTATTTCCGTGCAATTTTCTATCTTTATTATTTTATTTCAAGTCATGTAGTAGTGGTAAGTGGTCAAAGGTAGTTTTATTTAGTAGTGGTCTAGGTAGTTAGTAGAAGTTATTTTGTAATTGGTATATGTATGGGTTCGACACTAATGAAAAGGCACTGAGTTATGAGTTTGAAATATGTGTGTTAATTTTCTCAATGGATTTTGAGAGTAATTAATTCTTCCATGCTAGTTCAAGTGTGGCAACTTGAATGGTGTTCTTGGAGCCTAGATTAGAATCAAGTGGTGTATCTGTATCTTGATTCTCGTTTAGTTTTCCCTAATTGATTTCTTGTGTGGTGTGTCTATATCACAAGAGACCATTAGATCTATCCGTTTATTTAGAGTTTTAATTTCATAGCCGTTACCGAACCGTTATGTCTTTGAATACGAAGAAGTCATCACTATACAAATAACACGTGTATTAAAAACAATGAAATAACGCAAACAAGTGGTTGACCTTGCAAGTTGTTAATTGACCACAAGATTTTAACACAAAGTGCAATTCACTGTATAAGTTGAAACAATATATGAGTTATTTCACATCATTCAAACAGATTTAGGCCAGTTATTCTATCGGACCAAAATGGTCAAGTATTGGAGGAGTAAAGTTGTCCACAAACAAATGATTGTAAGCACAATTTGTTCTTTCCTTTTGCTTTTTCCATTAGAGTACATATTAGAAACTCTTGGAAGAATATAAATGAATTGTCACATCATATATGAACTTATGCTATGAAGAAACGTGTAGGAGTTGAACATGCGAGAATGTTGAAGCGATAGAAGCGATGGTGGATGGGTGGTCCGGTAAAGGGAGGCAAACCACCATTTACTACCACATAAGGTGCGCGCAATGTAGTCGCCAACCACCATCATCATTTTGTTGATTAGTTGCTTGTTTAACATTTGATTTCAAAACGTTCTTTTCATTAACTCACATCCTCTTATATTATTATTATTATTATTATTATTATTATTATTATTATTATTATTTTGTTGTTCTAAAAAAATGATTTATGAATTGAAACATTAATATTCTTAATGGTTGGTGCCTTGCCAATCAAGTGGAGGCCACAATTTGGGAAGAAGAAAGAATACATGTTTATCAAGATTTAAGACCCACAACTTTAAACTAGCTATCGCTTTAGAATATACCAAATCTTTTCTACACCTTTCATTTCTTAGCATATAGAATGGTCCTTAAAGCTGTCATGTCTAGCCCTCCAAAAAGTTATTGTTGCCAAAGATGGTCCCTAAAGGTGCTCATTTTTAAGTAGTGATCTTTGTCATATTTATCAACTATCTAATACCTGTAAGCAATGAGTTTGCGACGCGTTAAATTATAAATTTGCACAAAAAATTGTGTAAACAATGTATAAAGTTACAGTTTTACAAATTGTACCAACGTTGTATACGTGTTTTCATTTATCATGTACGTTTTCGTTTGATAGGCATCCTTAACATTGGAAAGAAAAGTCCTATTGATGTTTTTGGGATACAAAAGGAAGATAGATTGAATGTAAAAGTGGTCCTAACTACTCTTAAAATGTCAATGGTATTTTAAGAACAAAAAAAGTGAACATCTCATTTTCTATGCCTTTCTTTTTCTTTTGAAGTTCTATACAATACCCTCATAAATATTGTTTTTTACAATTTATTTAAAATAGAATTAGTTACAAAATCATCCCCGGGTTTGCAAATATTCTAGTTGCGGTCTTTTTTTTTCAATTTTAGTTAGGCCCCTGCAAATTTAAAAACTGACAGAATTGCTTCAGCTAAGTTTCACGAGGTTTATGTACGTTAATTTATCATTTTCTTTTCCCTCGTGTTAGACTATCGGGTGTGGGATCGTGGAAACGAGGTGTGACCCAAGCTGGCGAAAACCAACGTCGTGGAGCACCACGCCGCATGCGCATCGATATGACTCCACAAGCGTGGTGGGTTGGCGTGGAGAATTCCACTGTGAAAAAACATATGAGTGGTTTTTTCGATGGTATTTTAATAATATTTTCATTCGCCGATGAATTTGATTTTTCTATAATAAGTTAATAACAGTGGTCGTTAATTTAAAATAGCTAAATACACAATAAAGAAATAACTAGTTCTCGTTAATTTTCATTCACCGATGAATTTGTTTTTTCTATTGTTGGTTTCAAAATAAAGTAAATTTTTGGTCTCGTATACGACTTCAACTCGCATAGACTCTAGCTCAACTCGTTTAACTTAGTAAAGCTCACATTCAACATTTTTCGAGTTCTCTATCAAAAGTTTGAGCTTGCTTTGGTATCCCACTTGTTTTGTATTTTATAATTTTTGTAGGTAAATTAAGTATTTTCTTTGTATATAAGTTTATGTTTATGATTATAAGTTGTATAGCATTATAGCATAAAGGATTATTTAGCTATTTTATATAATAATATTTGTTATATAGTATAAAGTTTGCACCTTAAATAAAAATTAGAGTAAACTTCAATTTTCGTCCCTGTGGTTTGCTGATTTTAACACTTTCAGTCCAATAGTTTATAAATTACATTTATCATCCATTAGTTTCCTGATTTTAACAGTTTCAGTCCATTAGTTTCCTGATTTTAACAGTTTTAGTCCACACCAGTGTCAGTGGTGTGGATTGAAACTGTTAAAATAAGGAAACTTGTGGACTGAAACTGTTAAAATCGGGAAACTAATGGACTGAAACTGTTAAAATCAGGAAACTAATGGATGATAAATGTAATTTATAAACTATTGGACTGGAAGTGTTAAAATCAGCAAACCACAGGGACGAAAATTGAAGTTTACTCTAAAAATTATTATAATTTGTGTATATCTAAACGAAAAATGACCTTTAGGCTTGGACTTGTTAATTAAAGCTTCATTTTAGACTCGAGCTCCGGCTCTAACTTATCTAAGCCTGGGTCAAATCAAGTTTTTAACAATTCATTCTCGAATAGTTCACGGTCGACTCTGCTCGTTTACATCCTTAGTGAAAATATATTAAAGCACAACTTTAGGTCCATGTGATATGAGTGAGTGTGTTTAAAAAAATATATAATATAATATTATATATTTTGTTTAACAAGGATATTTTTCTTCGACATGAGATAAAAAGAATGTTTGTCACGTAGAAATTGCACTCATATGTCCAAAAGTATAACGTTCACTTTAACACATTTTACACACTCATAATTTTAATTTTTTTACTTTTATATTTATCATTTCAAATTTACAAAAGAAAGTGGCATTTTAAAACGAAATCCACCAAACCCTAATTAAAACCCACAGCCACAGACCCATAGTCCCACACTATTCAATTTTCAAGCACAAAGTTGGGCCTTTGCGTGTGTAGTTTGTACGGCCCTTCATAAAATTTAATAAGGCTTCGTACAAACGGCCCACAGTCATTAAAATCTAGTGATTCTAGTGGCACAACTAGAGGCGTACAAAAAACCGGTTTAGGCCCAGTGACCAGGAACTGATCCGGCTTGAACCAGTAAAAAAACCGGTTAGGGTCCAACCCGACTTGGTGTTTTTGTATATGTTTGGGATTTTTATGTTGAGATCCAGTTCTAACCCGGACCGGTTTGAGTCCGCCTAAAGAACCCCGAAAAAACCCGGTCTAGACGCTAAAACCAGTTTTGAACCCGATCCTAATTAGTTTGGGTGTGTTGACGTTTCAACCCTACAACCGATTCTTAATTCGAACTGGTTTGGGCCAAACTGGTTTGAGACCAAATAAAAAACGAACTGGTTATAATTTGAATCAGTTTGGGCCAAAAGCGGGTTTGGTGCACCTCTCGGCATAATCGTATGATAATTTATCATAATAACTGTACGGAATTAATAAGAATAATAAAATATCTTACTTACTCGTCTATCTTTATCATTTTATTAATTTAAGTGACAATATAGACGAGTAAATCTAGTAAATGAATCAAACAAAGACGAACGAGTATTTGTTTGTATTCGTTCGTTTAACTTTAAGTGAACAGACAAAGATATTTCAACAAACCCTTTTATTTACTTTAAACGAACTTAAAAGAATATAAACAAACACAAATGAACATACACGATGCAACAGATTGCTGCAAGAAAGTTATATTTTTTTTTCTACAAATTAAAAGTAACTAATAATTTTCAAATCAGGTTGTTGCAAGAAAGTTATTTTTTTTATAAATTAAAAGTAACCAATATTTTTCAAATTAAAGTCTAAATGTCATCACCAATCTAAACCTTGACTTATTTTGCCAATAACATCTCGTTTGTTAGTAGCTAACAAAACTATAAATTCAGATAAAAACATGAAGATTAAATAACAATCGAAAATGTTTGATAATTAACTTCTTTATCAGGCTGAAGGGTAGAGCTCCGTTGTGCCACCTCATTAAGAGCGCCTCCCCCCTCCTCCTAACTTGAAGAGTATGGTATAAAGCCCCTCTTTAACACGACTCTTTTTTTACTTGGTTACTAGCCTAAGACCCCGCGAGTTTCGCGGGTGGCTAATAAAAAAATAACTAATTTAACATTGTTGACGCAAATATATTAATTATATACGTTGAAAGATTAACGGGAATGACAGAGAGTACACTCAATAATTGAAATACATGAATACAACAAAAAATCACAACTCATTGAAGATCTCTTTATAAACAACATTAGTTGTTTTATTCGCAGGTTTGCCGTTGTTAAGTATTAGTAGCTTGACTCGATCTCGTGTTTTAACTCTTGATAAAGCTACGTACAACTGACCATGTGTGAAAACGGATCGTCTCAAGTACAAACCAACTCTTGAAAGTCTTTTGATGGCGACCGGCCCAAATGTAAAGTCTTTTAAAATTATATAGTAGAAATGCAAAAACAATTTCGTACAAAACCTTTAATTAAAAAATTGAAATCATAATATAACCCGATTATTCCCACCTTCTCCATACGTGACCCTACCCACCATGTATAGATTTCAATTCAGTCATACCCAAGTTGAACATTCCAAAAAAATAAAATAAAAATAAGATCTATATACTTGAAAGAAAAAAAAAAGGAAAAAAAACCTAGGACCTGTGTGGTAAGCAGATTGGGTAGAAAATAAAGTATTAAATTAAGAAAAAATATAATAAATAAATATACGATATACGTCCGACCAATAAGTTTAACCCCCTAACCTCAAAATCCATTAACCTGTCAACCCTATACGATTGACACCCCTAAACTCAAAGATTGCTTGTCATGTTGTTCTTGCTATAACAAAGGATCTCTTTCAAGTTCGTGAAACTATTTGATGCGCATTCAAAGACTTTTTATACAATCCATCATCCAATCACATTTCTCCTAAATATCTTTTCAAATTAACATCACATAAAGTCCGATTTCAGAACACATTCTACAATATCTAAGTATAATATATTGATAACAATCAACAATCATTAAGACTGAAAATAATAATAATAATAATAATAATAATAATAATAATAATAATAATAATAATATTATTATTATTATTATACAGAAAAATGAGCATGGAAAAAATACTTAAATGTAGACCATAAAAAAACTTACAAGTATGTTTAGGGATAATGAATATGGAAATATGCTATATTTATCAAGTACAACAACAACCTTAGCAAGCTGCAGAAAGATTACAACAAAACAAAACAAAACCCCAAGGTACCATACAACCCTAAACAAAAGAAAAGAACAATAGAACAGAAAACAAAACACACAGCCTACTCAAAACTTGCAGTTTGTATACCCATTCAAAGTAGCCACTAAAAACCATGAGAAACGGTGTAGTGCAGAAAGGAGAAGACGCCAACATCTATATATCTTTTACATCGAGTGAAAACCATAAAAACAAATACCTGTACCGGTGTTGTTTGGCCAGTATCAGTTGGTTCGTTACGACCCTGGTATGGTTCCGCAGCGCGTATGTTTGCCATAAAATGTAGCATAGAATATAGATCTTTTATCGACATTGGCAGGTCCTTTGGAAAGTCAATTCGTACAGCGCCTCTGCCACAACACGTATTGTATTTCAGTCTACTCTTTTAAGGGGACAATTTCAGCCGCTCTTCATACAAAAAAATAGAATCTTTACAGTACTCACAAATATTAGTACAACCTCCCAAATCAATACGCCCGGGTAGGCACAGGCACGCTACTTAATGTTGTAGACGATTGTGCACTTGCTCGAGTATCAAGCAGTGCAAATTGCAAACTGTCAAGGATACACCGGAATGATGCAGCCCTGAGTATTGCGGAGTGTCTTACCGATTCGCAGACAATTTGTGAACCAATGACAACAGCAGCAGTAGACGATGATGATTGCCCACTATCATTATCCATTGCAATCGATTTCCTTCTCCTAATGGAAGATCGATCAACCATGTCTAACAACAGAACCACAATAGAATGACGCGTGAACCGGAAATAGGTGAATATTGTTAAACACTAACTGATACATTTATTTGAATTATATATCAGATCTTTATGATTCTTTTAATTTAACGTATATTCGGAATAATAAATAAAAATCATATCTATCTAACAATACAAAGTATAAAATAAGAACAATACCTGCAACTATGATTTGGCTAAGAACTAACAAAGCAAGATGATTCTTGTGCTCGAAATCCTTTTCACGGTCTTGAAATTGAATGAAATACTCTACCCAAACCACTCAAATCAAAACCGTAAATCACAAAAAAAAAAAAAACAAAAAACAAACAAATAACAAACAAACAAACAAACAGTAGAGCTAAAAGTGAACTGACTCCCACAAACTCTATGTATGCTTTTAGTGAACCACAATCCCATAAGGAAACAAACCAATTCAAAATATGCAATATGCATACAACCTAGCCAGAGATCTCCCAAATTGCTACCTACGAAAATAAAATTATCGATGTGTAAAATTCTCATAATTGAAAATTATTAAAGTTTGTATAAATGGGTCAAATAGGTAATTTAATTATGTTTATAGTTAAAATGGAAAAGGCTCGACGATGATGACCAAAAAAATAAGTTTGCCAGGTTGTAATGCATGTCACATATGATGGCAGATCCTCCCATTGAACTCGGTAATCGCTCACGCTATTGCACTTAGATAAATAAATGGTCAGACAAAATATCATGACATAAATTTGTGTGTATTTTGGCTTACCGCGCATATTATTTTTAGGCCCAGACCAAACCGGCCTGTCTTGTACTAAAGAGTCTCTTTTGCACGAACATAAGAACCAAAACTATTCGCGTAATAACGTTGACTAAAAACTGTAAGAGAGTCGTAAGATTGATAGCTGGTTATAGCCGCCTTCCCGTTAATCAACTCATTGTTTCTTGTGATGCCGAACACTTCTGGTCCCACCTCATCAAGCACCATTTTTGCCTAAACAACAAAAATAATGCATCAGACTAAGTATTAGGGTTATTAGCATGTGAAACTTTTCATACTTGTGTAACCATTCAATCAATTTAATTGTAATCTACCATAGAGCTCAATTACAATATCAAAAGTAAAAAAAACACGTGTGACTTTAAAAGTGAAAACAAAACAGAACCAATAACAAAGTAACCATTTACTACCCCTGCATAGCCTTAGTCATTCCAAATGCAGTTGCAGATGTTAAGGCTCCAATCACAACCGTTTGCCCAACACTCCAAACTGGTAATACGAAAAAACTAAAGTACACATATATTAGGGTTTACCACAAAGAACTTTAGGAGGATCAAACTGGTCGGGCAAAAAGACTGAACAACTTGCAGGGCTGGCCCATTATACCAGTACTCCTCCGTGTCTCCTCATTGTCATACAGAAAACGTCAAAAAAATGTATCAGTAATTCAATTTGTATAAATCTTGTTGTCTGGAAATCCATGTTTTAAATACAAAAAAAAAAAATACCGTGCCTGTTGCCTATGTCGCTTCAGCCGGCAGTTCACCCTAGACGCAGCCATACTCATTCACTGAATGTCTTGTTTGAACCATTGAACTATAACAATTTAAATAAAAAAAGAAAAGATCAGTTTGTGTTCATCTAAGAATAGCAAAACCATATAATCTTCTAGTTTTGAAAGCACCGATATCAAACGGTTTAAGAGCTCTGTTATTTGAAATCGAGCAGAGATCACAACAATGATGTGTTGTTACAGGAAAGAGAGGAATTAAGATTAGATAATAGATATACACGACTTACCTGATCACTGCAACTCGTCTTCGGCATTCAATTTGGTTTTCAATCAATTTCTCCATAAAAACTGGTTGCTTTCGATCGCGATTGAAGATGAAGAAATCTTGGGATCTGGAGATTGTAAATAATAGATTAGAAAAAATTGTCGGATTACAACATCAAAGATAGAGATAAACATACCTGATGATAATTTTTGTGTTTGAGATTTAGGGTTTTCTGAATGGCCTATTACAAAGAGCGTGGTTAGTGTGATTGCAATTAAGATTGGAAGGAAACTGATTTCAAAAATATGGAAAGTCCATCAATCTCTTATCAATCACGGTCAAGCAAAAAGAGGGATGAATGGTGTGGTGAAATCCCGCTCAATTTGTTTCAGTAATGGTTAAGAGAATGCCAGGTGGCAATGAGTGGATTAAAATTATGCCAAGTGGCACCAAAATGTTTTGTTTTAATATAGATAATAGATTGATTAAAAACACAAAGAAAGTCTAACTACCCAAAAAAAACTTATATAAAAGGCATAAGATGATATTATGTGTTTTGTTCATTTTAAACAATTAACTAATCATAAGCATTCATGACAAAAAAGTTTCAAACAAGATGTCTGTAAATTTGTTATTTGTCAATTAAACGCTTACCTAATAGTGTTGTGAGTGTATTCAATAGATGGTACTTAGGTTGGGTGGTGTGGTGTGGGATAAAGCCTCAGGGGCTTTATCACGCCACATAAGCGAATGGCTTATCGTTAATTTGCACAGTGTAGGATAACACATATTTTAAAGCTCCTTTAACTATATAAAAAAGAAAAAAAGAAATAGTAAAGTAAAGAGATCTGATTTAATACGCATGTGGCCTCATCAAGTTTCCATCCATAGCGCTTGTGATCAGTCTGACGAGCCCCTTCATCGCCCCCACATGGCAGTGTTAGGACGCCATAAAGTTGATGTGGCATGAACGCTAGGACACACCACCCACCCTTAGTACTTTAATACTGTCACTTAAAATATATTAACATTTCTATAGATTTTATTATGAAAGAACATTCTCCTAAAACTTTATCCATTTCTTTTTAGCGAATTATTTGACTTATCTAAATCTAATAAATAAGTAACCAGTTGGCGTCAATCAATCATCATAATCATGACCATTTTTTTATTCTCTTATCTCACCAACTCATACAATCTTATCTCAAAACATCGTTTTATAATTCATAAACTTCCACTAATAAGTATTTATTTTTTTTCTTTATTTAACCCGTGTAACAAACAAATTTCTAATCTTTGTGTATTTTTAACAACTTATACAAGTCATTGATTGAACAATCATCTATAACATAAAGATGCTAATGTGAGTCTAAACTCACCTAACAGAGACGTATGCTTCTTAAAGGAAAGATTTTAAGTTCAAACCTAAACAAAAAAGACGTTTTATATTCAAACCTAAACAATGAGAATGAATTAAAGTTATTAAAATAATAGAGTAACATTACATTGACATAAACACAAAAATGTACAATTTGTAGAAAATAAGACCATGGGGTATGGTGGGCTTGGGTTGGGGCTTGAGTTGGGCATTGGTTGACACGTGGAATTTCAAAACTCAAGTCTTCAACCCACTTTTGAAGGGGGTATGGTGGGCGTGGCTTGCCTGGCGTGGCCAAGCCACATCAGCTTTTTTTTTAATATATATATATATATATATTTATAACAAAAAGCTAAACATACAACATAATTATTAAAATAAACATACAAAATAATTATCAAAATAAAAACCTATCATTCTTCGTCGTCTTCGTCGGTTTCGAACCCAGAAATCGTTGAAACATGTTCCACCAAATCAGCTCGAAGGTTGTGATGTATATCCTTTGACTTTATTAAAAATTCATTTGCCGCTTTATCTTCGTCTGTTACGTTACCTGGTTGGAGGTCATCATCATCATAGTAGGTTACGACCGCTCTACCTTCATCCTCCAAAATCATGTTGTGAAGAATGATGCATGTGTACATCACGTTTCCAATTTGATCCTTGTCTCATAGTCGACAAGGCATTGCCAATATTCGCCGCATTTTCTTCAAAACACCGAATGCTCACTCGACGTCTTTACGTGCAGCCATCTGGACCCTGTTAAACTTTAATCTCTTTGGATCTGCGGTACCGTGTCTTGTGAACGATTTTACGAAAACCCCCACTCTGGGTAAATCCCATCAACTAGGTAGTACCCGTACACGTACTCAACCCCGTTTATAAAGAAAGGTTCTTTGGGTCCTATACCATTTACCCGATCATTGAAAAGAGGCGAGTGGTTTATGATGGTAATATCATTATGTGAACATGGCATACCGAAGAACGCATGCCATATCCAAAGATCTTGGGACGCAATCGCTTCAAGCATGATGGCTGGCACCCCGTGAAATCCACTAGTGTGAGCGCCTTGCCATTGGGTAGGACAAAGTTCCCAAGGCCATTTCATACAATCTAAACTACCTAGCATCCCGGGTAGCCCATGATAATCTGCGTGATGTTCCAATATTTGTTGCATGTCACTGAAGGAGGGCTTTCTCAAATATCTTTTCCTATAAAGTTCTAGAATACACGAACAAAAGTTGTGAAGAGTTTCTCTAGCTACACGTGCAGACATTTTTAAATAGTCATCCATAATGTCCGAACTATTGCCGTACGCTAACTGCCTAAGTGCGGCCGTGACCTTTTGCCACGTACTAAATCCTAATTGCCCGGTTACATCGGGTTTTTGTTGGAAATAAACATATTTCTCCTCAAGATCTCTAGATATCCTTAAAAATAAGTTTCTACTCATACGAAAACGACGCCTAAACATTTTTTCATCATACTTAGGTTCCACTGAGAAGTAATCGCTTACCAACAAATCGTTAGCGGTGTGCCGTTCACGAGCGATGTACATTCTCCTCCGTTTAGGTTGTTGAGTCTCTTTCTCATCGTCTTCGTCTTCCACGATAGCTTTCACCACCGCCGCGATCGTTTGTAGAAATATTTTCACACAATCGTCAGATGATGATGACGTTTCACTATAACTTGAAGAACTCATGGCAATATTGTGTTTTATGTGTTTTATATTGTGTGAGAAAGATGTTAAATGTGGTAAGTATTTATAAAGAAAAAAAGATTTTTTTTTTAAATATAGCCCCCAACGGCTAGTTTGAAAGGGCCATTCACAACCCGCCATGTCAGCTTGCTCCCCCGCCCCACGCCCGGTTTGAAACCCAAGCCTCAAGGGCCACGCCCCAACCCAAGCCACCTGAAATGACGGCTTAGGCGTTTTCCCCCAACCCACGCCCCAACCCAAGCCACATACCACATGTCCTAAAGCATTTCAAACAACTCCCCTCAACATGAAAAATCGAGACACATATAACATGTTCAAAAAAGAAAAACGTAAATAATTGCCAAATCAAGTTAAAAAAAAACCTTATATAATAACTTAGAGTGAATTTCAAGGATTGTCCTTTATCTTTATACCCATTTTCAGACGTTGTTCTTTATGTTTAAAACTGACGAGTTTTGTCCTTTATGTTTTCATATCATACACGTTTTGTCCTTTAGGCCTAACCCAGTTAGTTTTTTCAGTTAAATTTGGTCATGTGCTTTGCACATGAGGGCATTTTTGTCAATTCAAAGGTTGCGGAAGCTTTGAGCGGTAAATCTACCATTGAACTTACCTTTGAATTGACAAAAATGCCCTCGTGTGCAAAGCATATGACCAAATTTTACTGAAAAAACTAACTGGGTTAGGCCTAAAGGACAAAACGTGTATGATATGAAAACATAAAGGACAAAACTCGTCAATTTTGAACATAAAGGACAGCGTATGAAAATGGGTATAAAGATAGAGGAAAATCCTTGAAATTCACTCTAATAACTTACATAAAACCCATTTACAAAAGAAACCGACTAAGAGCACTACGTAACAAACCACGTTTGTCCACCACCTGATCTCCACTCCGGCCACCGTCCGCAACCGTCTCCCTCTGCCGCACACCAACACTCCACTTCACACACATCACTCTCTCTATTTCTCACTCTCTACAGTCCACACACACGCACACACATCTGTATCTATAATTGACAATTCTCTATCTGTCTATACATCCGGCGAACAAAGGGGAAAACGAAAACGCCCTCCTATAATGCGATTTCCACTTAAATAATGCACGCTAAAATCCGTCTACCTAACAGTGGACACAGCACTCCGTCACCGCCGGCATCTCCGCTCCGATCTCCTCGTCTCCGGCATCCTCGTGCCGGAAAATCCTCCGGTAAGTTTCAGTTCGCCGTTACTAACCGTTCAGTCGCTCAACGGATCGCGTGGATCGTTCTATCGGTTCTGTTACGTCGCCAGGGGGTTTTTCTGTTTGCTCCGCTACTGTATATCTCTGGTATGCTGTTTTGTATGGGAACGGTGTCGTTTGATGTTGTTGTTCCGGATGTTATTAAGGTCCGTAGGGCTCCTGGATCGGTGTACCGGAGTCCGGAACTGTATGCGAAGGTTCGGCATGAGATGGATGCTGATAATTCGAGCTCTGATGCGGTTTGTGGTTTTTGAATTTTGAATTTTGACCTAATTTGATGTGGATTTTGTTTTATGTTATGATGTTGTTTGATGTTTGAATTGTTGCTAGAATAGTAGAATGAAGTTGGATTAGGTTTTAGTATAGTGGAATGATTAGAAGTTTGGACAATTAGAGCTTGAATTTGAAGCTATAAGTTTAAGGGGCTGTTTGGCAACTTCTGAATGGTTAAGTGCTGAACCGGTAAGAGTTCAACCCTTCAGAGGCAAATGTCTGACCAATTCAGATTAGAGGTCTTAACCATTCGGACTTTGTACAATACTTAACCATTCAGAGGCAAATGTCTGAACCATTCAGACATCTGCTCACGATTCACGAAACAAACAGTCTGAACCATTAAGTGCTAAACCAGTAAGAGGTCTGAACCATTAAGTGCCTCATTAAGAGGTAAGCAAACAGCCCCTAAATAAGTTTAAATTCAGCTCAGCTGTATTGGTTTCGAATTGATGCGGTTTGTGGTTTGTTTCTGAAGTTTGACCTAATTTGATGTGGATTCTATTTTTTTTGTTTTGTTGAGATCTTGTTTTTATGTTTGAGTTAGTGTAGCATGCTTTAGTAGTTGGTTAGTAGAATGAGCTTGATTAGGTTTTAGGTTAGTGAAACAATTTGTAGTTAGGACAATTAGAGCTTTAATTCAAAGCTGTACTATGCACATATACAGATATGTTTAGTTTCATTTGCCTTGACTAGCATTGAGGCGACATTGCGACAATGAGTTCAAATTCAGCTGTATTGGTTTCAAAGAGTAAATTACTTTTTGAGTCCAAAATCAAAAAGTTTAACGCCCTGAGTCCCTAACCACTCATTTTATAACATTTGAGTCCAACTTTTAACACTTTTACTTTTGATTTTGGACTCAAATTGTTAAAACCACTAAAGCACAAGGACTCAAAATGTTATAAAATGAACGGTTAGGTACTTAGGGAGTTAAACTTTTTGATTTTGGACTCAAGTGGTTAAAACCACCAAAACACAGGGATTAAAAAAGTAATTAACTCGGTTTCAAATTATAATTAGTAATTGATAGGTTTTTAGATTCTTCTTGTAGCTGAGACATTATATTACAAGTTCCACATTGTGTTTGATAATTTGTAGGTTTTGCTGGATAGAAAATGTGGAATGATTATGAAACCATCATTATTCTTTTCCCATATGGAACATGGAGTCCACATGAGCATCTTTTTTATTGAACTAGTTGTGTATCTGTCTCTAGCACTAACAAGATCAAGGATTGCAAGTGAATTTACTAGATTTTAGGGAAGTCAATAGAGTTATCGTAGTTTGCTGGTTTGTGTGTTAAAATAATCAAGTTTGCACCATAGTTATTAAAGGCACTAGGCACACTCAAGGCGTATAGGCCTCGCCTGGGGCCTAGGCGCAAAGCGCAAAAAAAACGAGGGCCTGAGAAAAATAAAGCGCATAATGAAAAATTTTAAAAAATATATTATGTATTAGAAAAAGAATACTATTCTTCAAATAAAATAAACAAAGTCTATTATGTAACACTTTATATCATCTAATTAGTACCAAAATATTAATGTATTAGTGTAGAAAAGTAGTTTTCTGTTTTCCTTGATTAAAAGTAGAAATTTGGCTAGAATCTTGTCGGAATTTAGCCGGAAACTCTCCGGAATCTTGCTGGAGCCTGAACCATCACCTGGAGAGTTAAAGTGCAATTTCCTCGACTTAAAGCGCAACTGCCTCGCCTCGCCTGAAAAATGGGCCTAGGCGCAAGAGGTGATGGCTTTTAACAACTATGGTTTGCACCATTAATTGATCATATCTTGGTTTTTGTACAAGGTTAATGGTGTACACAGAATCAACTTAGAGGTCAACAAGGCTGTCTAAAATGAATAGTGTTATTTGTAGCATCTAGCAAGTATTGTTTTAAATAATTTTTTTGTATGCTACTTATTGTTGACATATAACAGTAAGTTTTTATGTAGATGTCGTCTGTATGGAAACATACCAAAGGTGGAGACTGGAGGCCTTGTATAAACAAGTTTTCAGGAGGTATGAACACCAGTCCATCTTCGAAATATGAGTTGACTTTTTGACATTTTTCGTATCTTACTTTACCGTCTCAGTTTAAAATCGTCTGAAAGGACATTTCTTACAAATGTCAATTTTTTAGCCTTGCCGGAATCAAACGGGTACATATATGTTGAGGCAAATGGTGGTTTGAACCAGCAAAGGACATCGGTACTCAGAATACATTATATATTAATTTACGTTCTATTTTAAAGTTTAACACGTATTAGCTTTCTATCTCTAGATTTGCAATGCAGTTGCTGTAGCAGGCTATCTTAACGCGACACTTGTCATCCCCAATTTCCATTTTCATAGTATTTGGAGAGATCCTAGGTTTGTGATCTTTAACTTCAACCATACCCATGAAGTCTTGTTTTGGGTTTGAATCTTGAATTATTTATGTTATTCCAGCAAATTCAGTGACATATACGATGAAGAATTCTTCGTTAAAACATTGGAAAATGACGTACGCGTGGTTGACTCCGTACCTGGATACCTAATGGAAAGATTTGACCACAATCTGACCAACGTATTCAACTTCAGAATAAAGGCCTATTCACCCATTCAGTACTACAAAGATATAGTTCTTCCAAGACTTCTTGAAGAAAAGTAAGTTTTTTATTTTAATTACTAATATTGATTTCTTCCTAAATATTTATTATATTCTATTTTTTATTCAGATTCATAAGGATTTCACCATTTGCAAACCGATTATCATTTGATGCTCCCCCTGACGTCCAACGGCTTCGATGTTTGGCTAACTATGAAGCTTTACGGTTTTCAAATCCTTTATTAACAATGGGAGAAACATTAGTTTCAAGAATGAAAGAGCGCAGTGCAAATAATGGTGGAAAATACATTTCTGTTCATCTACGTTTTGAGGAGGTCCGTAGTCTATACTTTTGTCATCAGGGGAAAACGATATACGGGTGCAGTTTATATTAGAATAAAGAGTAAAATGCCATTTTCGTCCCTGAGGTTTGGCCACTTTTGCAACTTTTGTCCAATTGTTTGTTTTTCCTCATCTGGATCTAGAAGGTTTAAAATCTTGCCATTTTCATCTAACTCGTTAACTCCATCCATTTTTCTCTGTTAAATGAGGGGTATTTCTGTCTTTTTAGACATTTTTTATTAAAAAAAAAACACTATAAGAAATGAAGATCCACCTCTGTTGACTTTCTCCCCTCACAAACCCTTTAATCATCACAAAAGATGTCTAAAAAAGACAGAAATGCCCCTCATTTAACGTTAGATAATGGATGGAGTTAACAAGTTGGATGAAAATGGCAAGATTTCAAATCTTTTGGATCCAGATGTGGAAAAACAAACCTTTGGACGAGAGTTGCAAAAATGTGGCCTAACCTCAGGGAGGAAATGGCATTTTACTCCAGAATAAATTACTTAAAACGTCCCTGTGGTATATGTGAAATTCTGGTCTTCATCCTGAACATCTTTTTATTACATAGATTGTCCCTAAATTCAAGCTTGTAACACTTTCCAAAAAAAGGGCTGTTCAAAAGGTTTGTTAAAGCCTGTTATGGGGGTAAAACCGTCTTGAACGTTCCTTTTAAACAAACTTCCATTATAGGGACCATGAGTGTTGTGATTTTCAATTTTTAGTGATGATTTCTGCAATAACACAATGTTAGGGATGATAGCCATAGTTTTATATAAGCTACACTTTATATTAAGTTTTATGTAATGAAAGTTCATTACAGGACATGGTTGCGTTCTCGTGTTGTGTGTATGATGGTGGAGCTAAAGAACGGGAAGATATGATAGCTGCTAGGGAGCGGGGGTGGAAAGGTAAGTTTACAAAGCCCGGTAGAGTTCTTCAGCCTGGAGCCAATAGGGTTAATGGAAAATGCCCCCTCACACCTCTAGAGGTAATTTTTTTTCTTTTTGTTTAGAGTAAGATGCCATTTCCGTCCCTGAGGTTTGTCCAGTTTTGCGACTTTCGTCCAAAGGTTTGTGTTTTTCACATCTGGATCCAAAAGGTTTGAAATCTTGCCATTTTCATCTTGCTCGTTAACTCCATCCATTTTCTCCGTTAAGTCGGGGGTATTTTTGTCTTTTTTTGTTAACTTAAAGGGCAATTCGGTCTTTTGAATACTTGTACATTATGCTAAATGCCTCTACATAAAGTGAAATAAACCAAATTGCCCTTTAAGGTAACAAAAAAGAAAAAAAATACCCCCGACTTAACGAAGAAAAATGGATGAAGTTAACGAGCCGGAGCCAGATGAAAATGGCAAGATTTCAAACCTTTTGGATCCAGATGTGAAAAAAACAAACCTTTGGACGAAAGTCGCAAAATTGGCCAAACCGCAGGGACGAAAATGGCCTTTTACTCTTATGTTTATTAACAGAATATATGAAATATGTAGAAGAAAAATCTAAATGCTTGGTTTTTTTGTTTTACATATCTGACTTGTGATATATATTTTTTATTAGGTTGGTTTGATGCTTAGAGGAATGGGATTTGGTAAACATACATCTATATTCCTAGCTTCCGGAAAAATATACGATTCCGAGAGATACATGGCTCCACTTCTTGAAATGTTTCCTCTTTTACAAACAAAAGAGATGCTTGCATCTGCTGAGGAACTTGCTCCGTTTAAGGTTTTAACCGTCTTTTCAACTCTAATTTTAAGGTTTGGTCTATCGTTGGCTGACTCTTGCCTCTTTGACTTTTGACTCTTTTTACCGTCTCTAGAACTATTCTTCTAGGATGGCAGCTATCGATTATACCGTCTGTCTCCATAGTGAAGTATTTGTTACAACTCAAGGTGGAAACTTTCCTCATCTTTTGTTGGGTCATAGAAGATATCTGTTTAATGGGCATTCAAAGACAATCAAGCCTGACAAACGCAAGTTGGCAGTCTATTTCGATAACCCAAAAATCGGGTATGCTTCCTTATTCGGATTACTTGCAAAAATCTGTATACGCTGATTAGTAAAACGCCATTTTTGTCGGTTTGGCCAGTTTTGCGACTTTCATCCAAAGGTTTGTTTTTTCGCATCTGGATCCAAAAGGTTTAAAATCTTGCCATTTTCATCCGGCTCGTTAACTCCGTCTATTATTCTCCATTATGTCAGTGGTATTTCCGTCTTTTAAGTTAACTTAAAGGGTAATTCGGTCTTTTTTACTTTATGTACAAGCATTTAGCATAATGTACAAGTATTCAAAATACCCTTAATGGAGAAAAAAGAAGAAATTACCTCCGACTTAACGGAGAAAAATGAAGTTAACGAGCTGGATGAAAATGGCAAGATTTTAAACCTTTTGGATTCAGATGCGAAAAAACATACCTTTGGATGATAGTCGTAAAAGTAGTACTTTTACGACTATCATCCAAAGGTATGTAAAAGTAAAACGGTAAAACTGGTCATACCCCATGGACGAAAATGACATTTTATTTTACTCTATTATTTAATTATAACAATATCTTCTGATTATTTATTCCAGGTGGAAAACATTCAAAAGGCACATGTTAAGCATGCGGGCCCATAGCGACGCGAAAGGAATTGAACTGAAAAGGCCAAACGACTCGATATATTCATTCCCATGTCCAAATTGCATGTGCCGTACAAATAAAACCGATGATTCAAGAAAGACACCCAAACCATGATTCTGCGAGTCAACCCAAGTCAAACGGGTTTCCCTTGACCCGGGCTGCAATTCTCGATGCACATTCTGTGAGCTAACTTTGAAAATTCTTTATTTTTTTCCTCCACTAAGCTTGAATAATCAGCATCTGGAGCTCAACAATGATGAAGAAAGACGAAAGTTGAATGATTACATTGGCTATAAAGAAAAAAGAAAAAAAAAGTCGAGATATTTTTGGAGTTTTATATTCTTCATGCAGATGCTGTATTGAACAAGCTGGATTGCAAATATGATGTTAGTTTGTGTACCATAGAGTAAATTTAGTTTTTTGGTGACAATTGAGTTGATAGAAAAGACTAAAAAAGAATTTTACCATTGTTTTGTATGTAATGTAATCCACACCCTTCTTATTTATTTGTTTTTCTATTATTAAACGTTTCACGTTTTAAATCTCACTACAATATAATAAACTTGAAGAGTATGGTAACCTTATACATTTATACATGAAGTACACCGTTGAAAAAAAAAACTCCCTTGTTGCTAAACAAGCCCTTTGATTTTCTTCTCCTATTGTTTGATACTAGGATAACATTAAATCAATAAAGACCCCCATTACTCGTACTATAAACCTAAATTTCAAACCTAAATAGTTAGGATCAACTGATGTATAAGCCCGTAACGTTGATTTGTACAATAATTATCTATATGTCATTTAGGCTAGCAGGAACATATTTAGAGACAAACAAATCTAAACGGATGAAGAAAAAATAAAATTTGATCATTCATAGTACGATATGTAGTTTTAAATGACCATCACTAAACTCATCATTATTATAAACACTTACATAATACTTGTGGGCGATAGACCTTTAATTATTGGATCTACAAGCATATCATGAATGCATTTGATACAAAGATTTGCTTTCCTCTACTTGTTCATAAACAAATAACAGCTTTGTTTCCTCTTCTTGCACATTATAAACATAATTACAATATAAACAAACATGAGATTAGATTTTCACCAATAGACAAGCTAGGGAATATTTCACAAGTATGGATGATGGAGTTTAGCTTGGGTTTTGAGGTATAGCTCCTTGCTTAAGCGGGAAGACGTCAATTATACCTCAAAACATGTTTGTTCTAAGCTTATTTTAGGTGATTTGTTGTTTGAAAAGTGAAGATGAAAATGGATGTTTGGAACCATAGGGAGGGAGAAGAGAGAAATGAATTGGTGTCTTGCAAAGTTGAAATGTCCAAATGAAGTCTTGCAAGGGTTTAAATCGTGTTCATCCAACAAGCAATCGTCACACCACAACTTCCAAGATCAAGCATGCATTTTGGCCGAAAACGAGGCAAACATGGGAGGTTTGGTGAAAATCAACAATATAATAATCAAACACGTCCTTAATGGTGATTATCTAGTTTGGTTAGACCACCCGTAGTGGTGAACAAAAATAATGCCCCCACCATGGGGCATTATCCGACACGTGACATCCTAGTCAGCGTTGGGCATTATAGCAAAAGAGGTGTAGTGGGGCATTATTCCAATAACGCCCATATTATTTTTAATGCAAAAAAAAAAAAAAAAACAAACAAACGAAATGTGGGTAGCTCAAAAAGTTGTCAGAGACATGTGGGGTGGCTCAAATGTCATTGGGTGGACAAAAGTGATTGTCAGATACCACAATGTTGGAGACTTTTGATTGGCCCTTTTCAAATGTGCAAAGCGTTTTAATTAAAACGCCAATTTGTTTTTTTTTTCTAAAATAACGCCCGGAAACGCCGGGTGTAATGGGGTGGGGGGCGTTTTCCGGCGTTTTTTTTTTATTTTATTTTTTAAAAAAACGCCCCACTACGGGTGGTCTTAGACATGGAATGGTAGTTTACATCTAGTTACACCAATTTACCATCTAATTAGGGCATTAATAACACTGTCTAGACATAAGTCAGATGCTCAATTACACATAGTTTAGTGAAAAACGATAAGTAGTGGTGTTAATTTATGACAAAATTAATAAATACGCGAGAAAAACCGGAAAATACAATATCAAGGGATCTCTTTCACGGAAGTTGTTGTACTTGTATATGTTTTTCATGTTGTCTCCATACATTATCACTATCTTAAAAGTTGTACCCAAATCGATGTATTGGATAAAACTGATAAAATATCCATGACATGGTTGTATTATGGTTGCCCCTCGTCAATACATTATGAGTTCAAATCCTTTAAAGTGTAAGCAGGGGCGGACCTACCTTGGCCCGTGGGTGGACGGCCGCACCCATTGAAAAAAAAAATTTTGGTGTTATTTTTCTCGAAAAATCCCGACCGCATCCCTTTGGAAAATTTCGACCGCACCCCTTGGAAAATTCTGACCGCACCCCTTAGAAAATTTCTTCCACCAAAAACCAACTTGAAAAGTTTAGGTTGGAAGGATTTAATGAGTTCTTGGAGAAGGTTAACTCTTTTTGTGACATGTATGAACTTAAGGTGAAAAATTTAGATGATGAATATATTAACCCAAGATGGCCAAGAAGAAAGACGAACATCTCAAATCGGCACTATTACGAGTATGATTGCTTCAATGCGGTTCTAGATTTGCAAATTCAAGAATTTGGAAACCGTTTTAACGAGGTAACATCGGAACTACTTTGTATAAGTTGTTTGAGTCCGTGTGATAACTTTAGTGCGTTTGACATTCCAAATATACTAAAGTTAGCCGGAAAGTATCCATATGATTTCGATGAAGCCGAAAAACGAAGGCTTCCGGTTCAACTCGGAAACTACATTGATTTTGTGAAAAAAGATAAACAATTCGCCAATTTGGATGGTTTGTCAAGTCTTGTAAGGTTAATGGTTTCAACAAATATTCACATAAATTTTACATTGGTATATCATTTATTGAAGCTTGTTCTCGTATTACCCGTCGCAACCGCAACCGTTGAAAGATGTTTTTCGGCAATGAAGAATGTGAAGACCGCCTTGCATAATCGGATTGGCGATGAGAATTTAAGTGATAGTTGTATATGCTATATAGAGAAAAACTTGCTTAAAAAAGTACCTCTAGATGATGTTTTGGATAGATTTCAAAAAATGAAAACCCGTAGGGCGACATTTTAAATATGTTTGTAACATTGTTTGACGTGTTTTTGATGATTATATAAATTTAAGTTTGACGTTCTTTTTTTACATGACCTGACCCGACCCGAACCGATTTTTTATGTATATATCTAGAAGCCTAAAATTTTAAAAAAATTTCCGCACCCCAATGAAAAAATTCCTGGGTCCGCCACTGAGTGTAAGATTAATATATGGTATTTAAATGTAGTTGTTACTCATATAAAATGGTAGATGACATCTTAATTGCTATATGATTTCCATGATACCTCATGATTCATGGCCATTCATTAGACGGTGTTGAGGGCGTTATCATGACTCTTCACGTTCCTATAATGCTCGTTATTCATGGTTTTAATATCAAAATCTTTGAAACTTTTGTTATAATCCCTTGCATGTTAAAAAAAGTAATATATTTTACGTATAAAAGGGTTTCTAATCAAAATCTTCATGAATGGGATGTTGATGTATACATATGGACAACTTGTTCTATTTTTATTGGTTATGTGAGATTTTGTTTTTGTTCAACTTTTTTTTGCAAATAAGATATGACGCAGACGTTAATGAGGTAGTGGTGGAGTAGTTGGGGTGTTTCTTGTGACCCAGGTTCGACTGTCCCGAGCCCCACTTCGATAGTTTGGCACCCTCATAGGCATTCAGGCAAGCGTGCCTATGGGAAAAGTCGCTTGAGCTTGTCAACCATGTTGGGTATTATTGTCTGGACGAGATGATGGCACAAGGATGCTTGCTTTAAGGTAACGTTCCGGCAGCACAGCCAGCCCGCAATTGCTAGTTCAAGCGGGTGGAATCTGCCTATAGAGGCGTTGCTTGCTTGCTGTGGAGTTGGAACACGCCCAATATCTATCATCGAACGACGTAGTTCCTGCATGGCCCCATAGGTATTCAGGCAAGCGTGCCTATGGGTAAAGTCTGGACCGATGATGGCACAAGGATGCTTGCTTTAAGGTAACATTCCGGCAGCACAGCCAGCCTGCAATTGCTAGTTCAAGCGGGTGGAATCTGCGTATAGGGGTGATGCTTGCTTGCTGTGGAGGAGTGGTTGGGGTGTTCCTTGTGACCCAGGTTCGACTGTCACTCTCCCCGTTATTTTCTACGACATCCAGGTGAAGGGCGAATACGGGTGGTGCCGGTTCGTTTTGGATGGGAGGCGAGGTCTTACCGATTATTCCACTATCGTGCATTCGGGCGGGTGGAGGTCGGGTTTCCACGCATCTGGGAGAGCCAAGGGGCTGGCGGCGATCGAGTAGTCGATCTTGGCCACAGCACCCGGTGTGACGGTGGTTGGCACGCCGTTTCTTGCCGTTCAAAACAAAAGATATGAAGCAGACAACTTTTCCTGAATATAGTAAGTAAACTAAGCAATCATACATTATTTTATTATCTAATGTGCTGTTTGGCAGCCAAAATTTTCTATATAAAGCCAACGATATCTGCTTATATTTTCCACAAATTCACCAACCATATCTTGCAAATAGTTGTTTGCTAGCCTGTGTGATAAAAATCAAGATATGGCTCTATCAGGAAAGTTAATCGGTTACGTTGAGATCAGTAAAAACGGTGATTTCTTCCACGATCTCTTTAGGCACAACCCGCACAAGATGTTTGCAATAGCTCCAGACAGGGCTCATGACTGTGAGTTGCATGAGGGTGATAGAGGGGCTGTTGGATCAGTCATCACTTGGCACTACACTGAAGGTGCATATCACATAACTTACTTGTTTCTTTTCAATCTTGTGCATGTAACATATAGATTAATGATTTTTTTTTTTCCATATGCAAAAAGGGGGAAAGAGGAAAATATCGAAGCAGATAATTGAGTACGCCAACGAGGAAAACCACATGATTGTGTTCAATGTAATCGGAGGGGAGCTTGCGGAGATATACAAGAGCTTTAAAATCACTTTGCATGTTGAACCAAAGGGTGATGGGAAGGTGGCTACATGGACCTTTGAGTTTGAGAAGCCGGACACAAGTGTCCCCTATCCAACTTCAATGATATATAGAAGAAAAATCTAAATGCTTGGTTTTTCTGTTTTACATATCTGACTTGTGATATATATATATTTTTATTAGGTTGGTTTGATGCTTAGAGGAATGGGATTTGGTAAACATACATCTATATTCCTAGCTTCCGGAAAAATATACGATTCCGAGAGATACATGGCTCCACTTCTTGAAATGTTTCCTCTTTTACAAACAAAAGAGATGCTTGCATCTGCTGAGGAACTTGCTCCGTTTAAGGTTTTAACCGTCTTTTCAACTCTAATTTTAAGGTTTGGTCTATCGTTGGCTGACTCTTGACTCTTTGACTTTTGACTCTTTTTACTGTCTCTAGAACTATTCTTCTAGGATGGCAGCTATCGATTATACCGTCTGTCTCCATAGTGAAGTATTTGTTACAACTCAAGGTGGAAACTTTCCTCATCTTTTGTTGGGTCATAGAAGATATCTGTTTAATGGGCATTCAAAGACAATCAAGCCTGACAAACGCAAGTTGGCAGTCTATTTCGATAACCCAAAAATCGGGTATGCTTCCTCATTCGGATTACTTGCAAAAATCTGTATACGCTGATTAGTAAAACGCCATTTTTGTCGGTTTGGCCAGTTTTGCGACTTTCATCCAAAGGTTTGTTTTTTTGCATCTGGATCCAAAAGGTTTAAAATCTTGCCATTTTCATCTGGCTCGTTAACTCCGTCTATTATTCTCCATTAAGTCAGTGGTATTTCCGTCTTTTAAGTTAACTTAAAGGGTATTCGGTCTTTTTTACTTTATGTACAAGCATTTAGCATAATGTACAAGTATTCAAAATACCCTTAATGGAGAAAAAAGAAAAAAATACCCCCGACTTAACGGAGAAAAATGAAGTTAACGAGCTGAATGAAAATGGCAAGATTTTAAACCTTTTGGATTCAGATGCGAAAAAACATACCTTTGGATGATAGTCGTAACTGGTCATACCCCATGGACGAAAATGACATTTTATTTTACTCTATTATTTAATTATAACAATATCTTCTGATTATTTATTCCAGGTGGAAAACATTCAAAAGGCACATGTTAAGCATGCGGGCCCATAGCGACGCGAAAGGAATTGAACTGAAAAGGCCAAACGACTCGATATATTCATTCCCATGTCCAAATTGCATGTGCCGTACAAATAAAACCGATGATTCAAGAAAGACACCCAAACCATGATTCTGCGAGTCAACCCAAGTCAAACGGGTTTCCCTTGACCCGGGCTGCAATTCTCGATGCACATTCTGTGAGCTAACTTTGAAAATTCTTTATTTTTTTCCTCCACTAAGCTTGAATAATCAGCATCTGGAGCTCAACAATGATGAAGAAAGACGAAAGTTGAATGATTACATTGGCTATAAAGAAAAAAGAAAAAAAAAAGTCGAGATATTTTTGGAGTTTTATATTCTTCATGCAGATGCTGTATTGAACAAGCTGGATTGCAAATATGATGTTAGTTTGTGTACCATAGAGTAAATATAGTTTTTTTGGTGATAATTGAGTTGATAGAAAAGACTAAAAAAGAATTTTACCATTGTTTTGTATGTAATCCACACCCTTCTTATTTATTTATTTTTTTTATTATTAAACGTTTCACGTTTTAAATCTCACTACAACATAATAAACTTTAATAAACTTGAAGAGTGTGATAACCTTAGAAGTTCACCGTTGGAAAAAAAACTAAGCCCTTCGATTTTCTTCTCCTATTGTTTGATATTAGGATAACAAAACGACTTTTTCAGATTGTTATGAAATTCGAACATAAAACTTTTAATATTATAAATAGAGTGAACTACATGTTTTGTCTATGTAGTTTGCTGATTTAAGACTTTCGGTCCAATAGTTTAAAAGCTGTATTTGTAGTCCATTAGTTTGCTGATTTGTTCAGTTTCAGTCCACACCACTAACATTGGTAGTGTAATTTTGTTAAGTCAGGATAAAAAAGACTAATCGCTTGCTAATCCCAATAACCACTGCCATGACCTCCGTCGCTGTCGTAAATCCCCTGTTCACACCGTTAAAAAAACCAAAACCCCTAATTTCTGCTTCTCCATCTAGATGTAGGGAAAATGGAAACGCTGCTTCGGATGGTTTAGGGCTTGATAGTGCGGCCAAAGCGATGGCTAGGGCCGTGCCGGCGATGGATGCCATGGTGAAGGTGTTTCAACCCCAAAATCGCACAAGAATCGTTGTTTCGTCCATTAATGTCCATTTTAGGGGTGTTAAGAATTCGTTTCGAACTCGAATTTAGAAAAATTCGAAATTCGATTAAAGTTATTCGATTATCAATAATTCGTTTTGATTATAAGAATTCGAATTTGATTCAAATCGAGTCAAGTAAATCAAATACGAATTTATAATTTCAAATTCGATTTGAAACTCGAATAAAAATTATACCTCAAAACATGTTTGTTCTAAGCTTATTTTAGGTAATTTGTTGTTTGAAAAGTGAAGATGAAAATGGATGTTTGGAACCATAGGGAGGGAGAAGAGAGAAATGAATTGGTGTCTTGCAAAGTTGAAATGTCCGAATGAAGTCTTGCAAGGGTTTAAATCATGTTCATCCAACAAGCAATTGTTGCACCACAACTTCCATGATCAAGCATGCATTTTGTCTAGTCAAATAAGCTTCCATAAAAATTTAGGTGGCTATGGGAATGGGTTTCGGCCGAAAACAAGGCAAGCAGCCAAGCATGGGAGGGTTTGGTGAAAAGCAACAATATAATAATCAAACACGTCCCCTAATGGTGATTATCTAGTTTGGTTAGACATGGAATGGTAGTTTACATCTAGTTACACCAATTTACCATCTAATTAGGGCATTAATAACACTAGACATAAGTCAAATGCTCAATTACACATAGTTTAGTGAAAAACGATAAGTAGTGGTGTTAATTTATGACAAAATTAAGTCAAAATACAATATCAAGGGATCTCTTTCACGAAAGTTGTTGTACTTGTATATGTTTTTCATGTTGTCTCCATACATTATCACTATCTTAAAAGTTGTACCCAAATCGATGCATTAGATAAAACTGATAAAATATCCATGACATGGTTGTATTATTGTTGGGGCCAAACTATCTGCACATCTTTGTTGGCTATCTGCACACTTAGGTAGCGTTTGGTATGAATGAATGGAAGGTGAAATGGAATGGATCATTCTGATGGAATGAAAAAAACGTGTTTGGTTATCATGTGGTAATGGAATGGAGCATTACAAAGGAATGTAACTCCTTCCAAATATAATAATTTCTATTCCTTGACATGTAGGTGTTTTTTTTCCATTCCTTCAAGGAATGGAAAGAAATATGTTATTATTATTATTATTATTATTATTATTATTGTTATTATTATTGTTATTATACTTTTACTTTTACTTTTACTTTTACTTTTACTTTTACTTTTACTTTTATTTATATTTATATTTATATTTATATTTATATTTATTAATATTCATACTAATATTAATATATATTAAAAATCTATTATTAATTTTTTATCATTAATAATATATTATTATTATTATTATCATAATTTTGAGGCAATTATATTTTTGTCGTTTTTAATACAGTTGTGTTTCGTTACTTCATGTTTTTTTGTTTATCAAATTGTACAAAGTAATGATTCATTCTATTCACATATGAGTAACCAAACATCACAATGGAATGGAATGATCAATTTCATTCCGTTGTCCATTCCATTACCTCGTCCATTCCATTCTCTCATCTATTCCATTACCCCATACCAAACAGACCCTTAGAGTTTACCTACGCTGCGAATAGGTCTATACGCAGCGTATAGGGTTAACCCTATATGCTGCGTATAGGTCTATCCTCAGCGTATATAAACCATGGATTTCAGAGCTTTATCAGCCATCATTGCACAGAAAACAAGGGTTTATATACGCTGCGTATAGGTCTATACTCAGCGTATATCAAGCTCCATTTTTGTATTTTTTTTTGTGTATTCCTTTGTTTATTTATAAAAAAAAGAAAATTATTTATAAAAAAATATTATTGGTAAATAATACAAATATAAATTATAAAAATTAAAAATAATACAAATATTATGAATTACAAGACCTACATGGAACCTATACGAGACGTATACTATTCACTATACGATACGATACGATTCGATATAACACCCGTATAGGCCTATAAGTGTGGTTTAGGTCCCGTATTGACCTCGTATAAGCCTATAGGTGTGGTTTAGGTCCCGTATTGAACTCGTATCGTATAGGTGTGATATCGTATCGTATAGGCCTATACGAGGTCAATACGGGACCTATACTACACCTATACGATACGATATCACACTTATAGGTTATACGAGGTCAATACGGGGACCTATACTACATCTATACGATGCGATATCACACTTATAGGCTTATACGAGTTCAATACGGGACCTAAACCACACCTATACGATACGATATCACACTTATAGGCTTGACGAGGTCAATACGGGACCTATACTACGCTATACGATACGATATCACACTTATAGGCTTATATGAGGTCAATACGTGACCTATACTACGCAATACGATACGATATCACACTTATAGGCTTATACGAGGTCAATACGTGACCTATACTACGCTATACGATACGATATCACACTTATAGGCTTATACGAGGTCAATATGTGACCTATACAACACCTATACGATACGATGTCACACTTATATGCCTATACGAGGTCAATACGGGACCTATACTACGCTATACGATACGATATCACACTTATAGGCTTATACGAGGTCAATATGTGACCTATACTACACCTATACGATACGATATCACACTTATACGCTTATACGCGGTCAATACGGGACCTATACTATGCTATACGATAAGATATCACACTTATAGGCTTATACGAGGTCAATACGTGACCTATACTACACCTATACGATACGATATCAAACTTATAGCCTTATACGAGGTCAATACGGGACCTAAACCACACCGATACGATACGATATCACAGGTATTAATTTTTTTTTATATATAAACAAAGGAATAAACAAAAAAAAATTCAAAAATTGAGCTTTATATACGCCTCTGAACGATGTAAATCCACCGCTAAGACGACCCCCGGGCTCGCTCTCTACCGCAGGTTATATTTGCACGTGTTGGGTACTATCACGCTCAATTTCAGCCATTCCCTTCTTCGTGTAACAGATGTGCCTTGCTCTTCCTTCGTTTTCGTGGGCGGTTTAGCGCTGCTTTTGGTGGACATAGAACCTATAGTCGACATCATCCGTTATCGGCTGCCCATTGGAGGAACAGGAAGAAGCCACCGTATCTGATCCCTAACTCCAACTCCATAAAAGAAGAAGTCGTAGGGACTCCATTCACGGGCACCTCTTCGGGTTAATAACCAAATCCTCGTCTTAGAGCTAGAGCTATGGAGTGTGAAAGACAAAGTATAGTTGTAAGTTGGAGTTCCTCTGAGCACACAAGAAAGAGTGCCGCCCGGGCTTTCAGTTTCGTTAGCATCATGCGACAGGTAGTACTTCCGTCGCCTCCGATACCAGGCCATAAAGTGTTGGAGGGGAGGCACAGGATCCCGGGGAGAGTATAAGTGTTTGCTAGCGGCCCCAATCAATGCCCAAGGGCAGAAGCGCTGTGCGAGAAAACCATACATTATTCCATTCCGACCTAGATTACTCCTCTGCGATGCTACTAGTCCTTTCTTCTTACAGTGATGAGAGTTCAGTCATTCGAAGCTCCGTCCGCTCCTGATCCCGATGCCGCTTTTGACTTTAGTTCCCAGGTTGTTTCGGAAGTCCATCCCACTGCTAGCCCAAAGCAGTAGTCTTTAGTCTTTCTTTGAAACCAGTTTTTTTCACTCGCTTCAATCTTGGTTACGGATTCATTTCATTAATCTAATAGGGCGAGCTAAAGGCCTTCGTTCCTCGGATTGGGAAAAGAGATCGGGATTGAAGCACCTTTATCTTGGTCGGGGCCTGCCACTCAGTGATAGCACGGACCTTCTCCTTGTCCATGCGTATAGTTCCAGCCCTTATACAGTGGCCGAGGAACATCATTTCGTGCTGCGGGAATGAGGAGAGAAGTTAATATGAAAGTCTCACAAGAAGGATGGAATCGTGGAATTGATTGGGGTTAGAAAAGTTCCTTAAGCTAAGGTAACTCCAGGATACAGGGACGAAGTGGCCTACTAGGGTTTTCTTAGGACTCTAAGAATAAGAAGAGCTTATTCATTCCACTTTCCTTTTTCCTTTCAAGGAAGAGTTTTTTTAGATCAATGAAGGAGAAGGAAGAGGGCACAGGAGATTCGATTCAGTCAGCTTGGTTCTTGACTTTGCCATTTAAAAAGAACTATTCAAGTGAAGTGCAAGATCCATGACCCGACCGCTTAGCCTATGTAGGGGGAAGATCATACCGGAATGAAATTATGCCTTTAAAGAAGGACTTTCAGGTAAGCATGCATAGCTTGATGGGAAAGATAATAGAAGGAGTAGGTTATCTTATAGTATCAGTATCCCTCTATCCATCTGTCTTGCATTGCTTTGCTTCACTGGAGCTTATATAAATAAAACGGCGATACGAAGAATAGAGAGAATCTGTTTGTGTAGATGGACTGACTTTACTACCATCAAAGCTAGCTTCCGGTTCTATTCCTTTTTCTTTGAAGTAAAGGCTTGGTATCGACGAATAAATAAGCTCTTTCTACTTTTCCCTAAAAGCTCATCCTAAGGAAAGCAGTTTTCGCTCGAGAAGATAGCTTAAGTTATAGTTATCACAGCTAAAGCGATAGCAACTCATGAACGAAGCGCTCGACCATAGGGAACGAGCGGAATAAAAGTAGCGAATTAAGGGTTAGGTAAGTAGCAGAAAACTTAGGTATCTTCTACCAGGGTGATAGACTTACATTTTGGCAATGGCACATAGCTGGAACGCCCTTCTATCCTCTCATATTATGCCACAAGCCTGATAGCCAAATGATAGAGGCGCAGGGGATTCATTCGGGTTCTCAGCTAGCTGCCATCTAGAGTATATAAAGCAGCTTGAGTAGTAAAGTCTTGTGCTATGAACGTATAAGCGGGTAAAGAGTACATTGAGCGACCAAGAAATCAATAACCCCTAAAGAGGCTAGAGCAAGGCCTAATTGAAAATGAATCGAATTCTTAATTGTGTCATATTAGAACGAATGCAAGACTAGAGGACTCCCAGGAAGATAAAGTGAAAGCCCGTGGTTTTCCCATGTTACAACTTCCGTACCAATTCGGTCGATCCGGAATGGATCGGTTAAACATTCCGTTAGGGAGCCTGGTCTTGACTTTTCTGTGTGGTATTCATTCTCGTTCGGCTCTTGGAATCACATCCAGCAGTGGTGGGAACAGCTCGCAAAATCCAACCACTTCACCTACTTCATTGCCCCCAACCCTTTCTCGTACCTCTATTGAAACAGAATGGTTTCATGTTCTTTCATCGATTGGTTATTCCTTTCCGTTCGTATCTCTTTCTCCAATTTCGGTCTCGATTAGTTCACAAGATTGAATGGCCAATTCTCCTCCGGACCCTCGATTCGATTGTTTTCTAAGAAGGTTGAGCCGGGTATGTAAGCCATGTATCTGGGAGGAACTTAAAAGAAGGGCTTTCGGTTTTTTTCACCCCATTTTGTGGTCTTGCAGCTATTTCAATAAATAAGAATATAAAAATATAATAAATAGAAGACTTTTTTAGAAGAAAGATTCTATATATGTCCAATCCCCAGTGGTGGTGGGACCAACCAAGATGTATGTCGTCCAACCCAACCTCAGACTCTTTCTTCCCGACCTATTTGACTCTCTGGCCGCAGTTATAGTTATTTAGGTGGTATCCCGAGATTGAAGAGATCGAATTCCTCCGGGGAACACACGAAACAAAGATATGAACTGGGTAAATAGAAATGGAAAAGAGATGTTTCCAATTCATCAAAATGAGAAGCTTTTTCTACATCCATATGATCTACTAAAGTAGATCGGTATTGCCCATATAATAAAAGCAGATCTTGGTCCATGGAATCCCAAGAAGGTAAGAACTCCAACCTGTCCGATGCTTCTTCGGCCAAATACGATATACAAGTGGGACCTGCACTATGCGCAAGCTGTGCGAAAAACCGCTTCTTTTTTCCGGTTCTGAAACAACTTGGGCGAAATAGGGTTCTACCGGGAAACCATGGATTTTTTAGTTTTCGCCATTGGTTACTGGTTGAGCCACTGGAATGGAATGAGATAAGAATCTCTGGAGATCTTTCCTCTCCACTTACTCGTAACAGGCTTTCCCTCTGTAGAAGACTTCTTCCGAATGGCATAATTGGGAGATTGATTCCTCGATCTTCAAAGAAAACTGACTCCTCCTACTCCTTCTTCTCCTTTAGGATAGGATCGTCGTTGGTCCTTCTTTCACTAATGATCTAATGATCTCACCATTTTCTAGTAGTTCTCGCGAACGCGCGAGGGACTATCCTTTCTATCGCTTGCCCTTTCTTTTCACTCTCAAGACAAGGCTCTCTCTCTTTTATAAAGCGAAGCAAAGCGCATGGCGCTGAAAGCTCAATAAACACAGACGAACACGATGCAGGGCATAGCATAAATGAAACCGCTGATCATTTCATAAAACATATATGCTTTCCCTTTCTCGATGCTTTTTTTTGGGTGACTCACCAACCGACCCAGCAGTGATCGATGACAGAATGGTACGAACAAATCAAAGTAATTGGATTTGGTAGTTCTCCATGGACTTCTCTCTTTAGCCCTTTGTATATGTTCATAAATGGGTGTGCACCTCCAGATGGGCGGGGGCCGGCCTCCCACTCTCTTATCTTATGCAGCATTTATTAGCTTAGCTGGCTTGGGTGGATCGTGCAATAAGCCTCTCTCGACCCTCCTTTTATCATACGTCTTTATGAAAGCCTCTCGCCTTTCGAGATCCGGTCCATCATCAGCCCAGTCAGATCTTCTTGTTTGCCCGCTTTGATTAGGCTTCCTTTAACGGATTTGATCGGCAGCTGCGTATAGATCCCTACGCAGCGTATGAGACAAAAATGACACAACTACCCTTGTATTTGGCTTCGTATGATCAATTTCATTCCGTTGTCCATTCCATTACCTCGTCCATTCCATTCTCTCATCTATTCCATTACCCCATACCAAACAGACCCTTAGAGTTTACCTACGCTGCGAATAGGTCTATACGCAGCGTATAGGGTTAACCCTATATGCTGCGTATAGGTCTATCCTCAGCGTATATAAACCATGGATTTCAGAGCTTTATCAGCCATCATTGCACAGAAAACAAGGGTTTATATACGCTGCGTATAGGTCTATACTCAGCGTATATCAAGCTCCATTTTTGTATTTTTTTTTGTGTATTCCTTTGTTTATTTATAAAAAAAAAGAAAATTATTTATAAAAAAATATTATTGGTAAATAATACAAATATAAATTATAAAAATTAAAAATAATACAAATATTATGAATTACAAGACCTACATGGAACCTATACGAGACGTATACTATTCACTATACGATACGATACGATTCGATATAACACCCGTATAGGCCTATAAGTGTGGTTTAGGTCCCGTATTGACCTCGTATAAGCCTATAGGTGTGGTTTAGGTCCCGTATTGAACTCGTATCGTATAGGTGTGATATCGTATCGTATAGGCCTATACGAGGTCAATACGGGACCTATACTACACCTATACGATACGATATCACACTTATAGGTTATACGAGGTCAATACGGGGACCTATACTACATCTATACGATGCGATATCACACTTATAGGCTTATACGAGTTCAATACGGGACCTAAACCACACCTATACGATACGATATCACACTTATAGGCTTGACGAGGTCAATACGGGACCTATACTACGCTATACGATACGATATCACACTTATAGGCTTATATGAGGTCAATACGTGACCTATACTACGCTATACGATACGATATCACACTTATAGGCTTATACGAGGTCAATACGTGACCTATACTACGCTATACGATACGATATCACACTTATAGGCTTATACGAGGTCAATATGTGACCTATACAACACCTATACGATACGATGTCACACTTATATGCCTATACGAGGTCAATACGGGACCTATACTACGCTATACGATACGATATCACACTTATAGGCTTATACGAGGTCAATATGTGACCTATACTACACCTATACGATACGATATCACACTTATACGCTTATACGCGGTCAATACGGGACCTATACTACGCTATACGATAAGATATCACACTTATAGGCTTATACGAGGTCAATACGTGACCTATACTACACCTATACGATACGATATCAAACTTATAGCCTTATACGAGGTCAATACGGGACCTAAACCACACCGATACGATACGATATCACAGGTATTAATTTTTTTTATATATAAACAAAGGAATAAACAAAAAAAAAATTCAAAAATTGAGCTTTATATACGCTGCGTATAGATCCCTACGCAGCGTATGAGACAAAAATGACACAACTACCCTTGTATTTGGCTTCGTATAGCCTCAACACAAGGGTATAAAGGACATTTTCTGACCTTTATATACGCTGCGTATAGATCTATACTCAGCGTATATAAAGGGTAGTTTTTATTTTTAACCCCAAACCTGTGGTAAAATTATAATTTTTTAACCCTTATAGTTTATATACGCTGAGTATAGACCTATACGAAGCCAAATACAAGGGTAGTTGTGTCATTTTTGTCTCATACGCTGCGTAGGGATCTATACGCAGCGTATATAAAGCTCCATTTTTGTATTTTTTTGTGTATTGCATTGTTTATTTATAAAAAAAGAAAATTATTTATAAAATAATATTATTGGAAAATAATACAAATATAAATTATAAAAATTAAAAATAATACAAATATTATGAATTATAAAAATTAAAAATAATACAAATATTATGAGAAGACCTACATGGAACCTATACGAGACGTATACTATACACTATACGATACGATATGATACGATACGATATAACACCTGTATAGGCCTATAGGTGTGGTTTAGGTCACATATTGACCTCGTATAAGCCTATAAGTGTGATATCGTATCGTATAGGTGTGGCTTAGGTCCAATATTGAACTCGTATAAGCCTATAAGTGTGATATCGTATCGTATAGGTGTAGTGTAGGTCCCGTATTGACCTCGTATAAGCCTATAAGTGTGATATCGTATCGTATAGGTGTAGTACAGGTGCCATATTGACCTCGTACAAGCCTATAAGTGTGATATCGTATCGTATAGATGTAGTATAGGTCACGTATTGACCTCGTATGTAACACCCCGTGTTTTCAATTTTCAAGTCAAAGTCAAAGTCATGACGACTTCTTTGACTGTAAATAGTCTAATTTATGTTTTATTTGTATTATGTGGAGTAAGTGCTGTAATCAAGGAAGAATCAAAGTAACCGAATATTTTAACGCGAACCGATCTACGACTGTGAATAGAAGGAAGTAACAATGCGATAAAGATAACTAATCAGTTATCAAACCGATCTAACCATCATCGAATCTCGAATTACGCGAACTTTGGTTGTTGTTTACGTGTGTGTGTGCCTTATGTGTTACCTGTGCGTGCTTACTTTATGTTTTGTGTGGTGATCAGTCAGATCAATCAAAACTCGAATCGAAACTCGAACTCAACTTGAATGCAATCAAAATCGAGCTATGACGAATGATAACGTAAGGATAGGGTGAATTATAGATGATTGTATGTTAGAAATAGTAGTTGGGACTGAAAGTAATTTGAATAGGAAACTCCATCATATTCGTATCGTCTTCAATCGAAACCGAAATATCGAAAATCGTCGCACCGAACGCTCGAACCCAGCTGTGGATCGATCAGGCTGCCAGCCGATCGAACAGCCCAGCCGATCGGACGGACTGTCCGATCGAGCAGGCTGTCCGATCGGGATGCCAGCCGATCGGCCAACCCTTTCCTCTTTTGGAAGCCTATAAATAGGGCTGTCATTGTCATTCCTTACCACTTTTGGAAAGCTCTGATCGACCAGCTCGTGCTCCCCTCCTTTTCTCAGATTTCTTCCGATTCCGGTAAGTTTCCGTCCTAAATCTTGTACTTTCTTAATCAAAACATGCTCCTACACCTTCCTATCTTTCGAATCTTGATTTTTAACCATGAAATCACCAAGACCTAAGCATTCTTGGGTGATGTCATCATGGTGTTCTTCAAGAACATCATGTTTTGACTTCAATCCACCATGAATAGCTCGGATCTAACCGATTTCCACATAAACAAGCTAAGATCTATCAAAGATCTAAACATCTACACGAGGTGAAGGATTGAAAGAAGGAAATTCCAACTTTCTTTCAACTCTTTTACACTCAATGCCTTCAAACCGGTAGAAACGGAGCTTGAGTCAACTCACCAACCATTCTAGTGGATGAATGATTCAAGATTCGGATTCTATCTACGAGGTTCACCGACTTCGGGATAAACAACAAACTACCGTTCCGAACAGTTCACCGGCTGGACTTGGGTGGTTCCTGTCCGAGCTGGGAGAACAAGTGAGAATGGAAGTTCCATGGTTTAGCTCGTTGCCAAAACACCTCGATATAACGTCATATAACCAGAACAGCCAAGTGTTAGACGAACAGGCCGACCAGGTCAGGATGCTGACCGAACGGTTAGGCTGTTCGAACGAACAGCCCAACCGATCGAACAGGTCAACCGATCGACCGGGCCAGCTGATCGGCTAGCATGAGGTCCCACAACTTGACAAACCCTTGAAGTATGGTATTAAACGAAGTAATGCCCGATCGAACGACCGATTGGTAAACATTACTGTTCGGATCATGAGATACTATGCTTCAACACTTAATCAATTTTCAACTCGCTCGATGTATTGGGTGCCACCCGATCGAACATACTAGCAGAACGAGCAGGCTGTTCGATCGAACTAGCCACTCGATCCGGTGACATTCTGACGAGAACTAACTACTGAGGTGTCTAACCGATCGGTTAAGTCGACCGATCGAACCGACTGTTCGATCGATCGACTTGAAAGGTAAGGACACTTCAATGTTCTCAAATACTACAACAAAAACTTCGAAAGTTCAAATCCTCACACACAAACACATCTTACTCAAAGGAAGAAACAATCCACTCGAACAGTCCAGCCGCTCGAACCTACCAGCCGATCGAACGGACTGTCCGAACGAATTGACTAACCGAACGAACAACCCACTCGATCGAACCTGCTGTTTGATCGACCGGACTGTTTGACCCACTTAACACTGTTTTCCATTCTACGTGTATTCATCGTTATGCTATCAAACTGTTCAGGCTAACTCTACTCTCAAGCGCTCCCTTCAATCCATTAACGAATCGCGGTGAGTATACTCGATCCCTTTTGCTTTAGCACTTTTGGGTGTTACATACGTTACTTATCAAAATCACAAATCGAACACACTACTCAATTATTTGAACGCTAACCAACTTGCATGTATTACGTGACTAAATGAATGCTTGTTGATTGTGTTTACACGTGGAATGTTGTCTACCTGCCTTAACGACATAGTACTATAGTTTGGACTCAGCACCCGTTCACACGGGGGTTGTTAAGGACAATTACTTGCATAGATTACGGTGGTAATCATGTATTGCGAACCGTCCCGGACGGTCAACCCGCAGTCATTGGTATCGATACACCCATGTCGATAATTAACATGCTTCGTTTTCCTCTGTGTACGTGCTGGTTATGCGTAAACTATTCGAACTCTATATGCTATTATCAAACTTGTATGCTCACCTTTACATTATATGTATTGACTGTTAATTTAACGTATGTGATAGGTGCTTAAGTTGCTAGGAAGCTTAGGTGCTTGGTGATGAAATCGAGGCTAGGGAAGGTCTAGAAACAATAAACAATTGTCTGTAATAAAAATCTGAGTTGTCGGAACAGAACAAATTGCCTAGATCTTTTCTGTAATAATGGTATTATCTTATATGACATGGTATGGTATGGGACATGTTGCTTTAAATATTTGGTAATTATAGTTGTTATGGGAACTTCTGGACAATCTGTTTCGCTCAGTGCCGCACCTCGATGATTCCGCCATCGGTTGGGGTGTGACAGATTGGTATCAGAGCCATAACTATAGGGAATTAGGCTAGACACGACCTAGTCCGGGTCGCTGTCTTAGAGACCTAGACTATAGTTAGGAACCAACAGACTAAGTTTAGGTGTTATAACCAGTTGTCCTTCGCTATCACTGCACTTGAGATTTCAAATAGAACCAAGCAGTCTAGTTAGGATTAGGTGTGAAAGCCGCAAAATCCTGACTGAATTGCTTAGGTAATGCCGACTTTACCAATTTATCTACGATTTTGTCATTATTTTTAATAACAAACGAGGAGAATTATACCAAATCAGGAGTGAAATCCGCATTTTGATGAATAAGCTCCTCAATTTTGCTAAAATTTTGCTAAAACAAGGAAGAATTGCTAAGCCAGGGGTGGAACCCGAACCTTAGCAACTTATTCCAACACTTACTCATCTCACCAAAGCCTCCGCGAAACTCCAATGACTTGAACTCACAAGTACGACCTAGGGAATCCGTGTTAAATGCCCAAGAATCGAGGTAGCAACGCGAGCCCGAAAGTTCAAAAGTGACGACAAGTCTACTGTGGGTAGTCGAATCGCTTTGGGGTAGTCAAAGTCTAGTAGCCGCAGACACTCTATCTCTCGATTTTATGTGTTTTCGATTCTGAGCCCGCAGACGCTAACTCTGATGATTCGTTGTTTTTATGTGTTATATGTGTTTAACTGTTTATGTGTTCTAAGTTTTGAGGACTTGATCGATTTTGTTATCTCTTCGACTGACACACACACGATACGCATTGCATTTTTTATCTCAGCACGCTAACAAATCGTTACGAACATAGACAACTTTACGCTATACGACTATACTATGCTACCCGATAAGCTATATGAACGACACGCGAGAGCTTTGGAAGATAGGTTTCTGTATTCTGACTGCATCTGTGGTTCTGTACTTATGAGCTTCTGTGATTCCGTGCCTATGTGCCGCTGTGCCTAGGTGCCTCTATGCTTTACGTGCTTATGTGCCTCTATGCTTTACGTGCTTATGTGCTTCTATGATTACGTGAAATTGTGTTTACGTGAATATGTGATATGTATTTCGACGTATTTCTAAGCTTTAGTAAGCAGTAGACGTGCGAGGTGCGATACGAATTATTGTGTCTGAGACATACGACGATGTCTATTGCAGACCATGTCGTCATCTGGACACCGAACCCCGCACACTCGTCAGGAAAAGAGAGACCGACGTCTCGCCGCTATCATTGCCAAGAGCGTGGCAAAGGCTGTAAGCGAGGTATACGAAAATGTCAGCAAGTCGTCTGAGGAGTCGCGAACTGAAGCTCCTAAGGACGCCAACAAGACGGGGTTCAGTTTCAAGCAGTTCAAAGCATGCGGACCCAAAGGATTCACCCGAGAAGATGGCCCTACCGCCATGTTTCAATGGTTCGATTCAGTCGAAGTCACTCTGCGCCAAAGCGGCTGTCCCGAGAATCTCCGCACCCTCAATGCTACTGGCGTCTTCCAGTCCCGAGCCTTTGACTGGTGGACGGCTGAACGAAACAAACGCGGGAATGATGCAGCTTATGAGCTGACATGGGAGGAGTTAAAGGCTATCATGATGGACGAATTCTGCCCTCCCCATGAACGCCAAAAGCTGGAGGACGAGTTTTGGAACATCAAACAGAAGGATGGAGACAATGCTGCTCTCACTCCTCTCTTTAAACAGCTCAGCATCATCTGTCCCGATCAAGTCAAGACGCCCGACATGGCTATCAAGAAATACATCCGAGCTCTACCAGATTGTGTTGCCGATTTCGTTCATGCTGCCAAGACATCAACAATCGAAGAGACTTACCTACTTGCCGCCGAGATCAATGACAAGCGAGTAAAGTCTGGTGTTTGGGATAAGCATACCAAGTCTCTGCATCAAGCCACCACCACATCGACCGCTGACACCACCACTGCTCAACCCTCCAAGTCATCGAGAAGGAAGAAGAGGCACAACAACAACAACAGCTCCAGCAACAAGAACTGTGCTGTGGCACCGACTGCTGCCCCTCTGCAAGCCGTACCGGCTCAGCAGCAGTCTCACCACCGACAAGCTCCAAGGGTCAATGCGCCGCCAGCTAAGCGCGCCTACATAGGTCCCCACCCGCTCTGCCCTACATGCTCATACCATCACCCGGCAGGAATCGCCAGTCGTTTCTGCGCCCACTGCAATCTTTATGGGCATTTCACTGCGAATTGTCGCTATGGTCCCCGCCAAGCCCCAGTTCAAGCCGCCGCTCTTCAAGCTCTACTTCTAGCTCCTCAAGGCCAACCTGTAGCTCAAGCACCAGTGTACAATGCTCGAGTCTGTTTTGCTTGTGGTGACCCTAACCACTTTGCAAACATGTGCCCGAACCGGGTTGTGAAACAAGAACCACAACCGCAGCAGCGACAACAGCAACCTCAGCAGCAACAGCAAGCAGCCCGTGCCAGAACCTTTAACATCAATGCCCGTCAAGCCCAGGTTGACAACAACGTGGTTAATGGTACGTTCCTTGTGAATGGTATTTATGCCTCATGTTTGTTTGATACTGGAGCCGATAACTGCTTTGTGTCGTTTGAATTCGAGAAGCTCCTTAGTCGTAAGCGCTCTTATCTTCCCTCGTCATTCGAAGTCGAAGTTGCTACCGGAAGAACCGTCGCCGTCAACTCTGTTCTTCATGATTGTACCCTTGAGCTCAACAATCACGTCTTCCCAATCGACCTTATTCCAATGCAACTCGGAAGTTTTGACGTCATAGTAGGCATGGACTTTCTTCGCGAAAACCATGCTGAAGTTGTGTGCTTTGAAAAGATGATTCGATTCTCGCTCGCAAATGGTGATCTATTGTGTGTGTACGGTGAAACAGCTTCAAAAGGTCTCAAACTCATGTCATGCGTCCAAGCTAGCAAGTATCTCCGCAAGGAATACAACGCTTTCTTGGCCAACATTGTAGTAGCGGAGAAGGAAAAGAAAAAGAAGGTTGAAGTCAAAGACGTTCCAGTGGTTCGTGAATTTCCTCAGGTGTTCCCTGATGATCTTCCTGGATTACCACCAAGTCGTGATATCGACTTTCGCATCGACCTCATTCCTGGAGCTAACCCTGTTGCCAAAGCCCCTTATCGACTCGCACCATCCGAAATGAGGGAACTCTCGAACCAACTCCAGGAATTACTTGAAAAAGGCTTCATTCGCCCGAGCACCTCTCCTTGGGGCGCTCCTATCCTTTTCGTCAAAAAGAAGGATGGATCGTTCTGAATGTGCATCGACTATCGGGAATTGAATAAGCTGACCATCAAGAACCGTTACCCTTTACCTCGAATCGACGACTTATTTGATCAGCTGCAAGGTGCCAGGTGTTTCTCGAAGATCGATCTACGTTAAGGCTACCATCAGTTGCGCATTCAAGAAGAAGATATACCGAAAACCGCCTTCCGAACTCGTTATGGCCATTATGAATTCGTTGTTATGCCTTTCGGTCTAACAAATGCACCCGCGGTTTTTATGGATCTGATGAATCACGTGTGTAAACCATATCTTGATCGTTTCTGTAACACCCCGTGTTTTCGAAGTCAGAGTCAAAGTCAAAGTCAAGATGACTTCTTTGACTGTAAAATAGTCTAATTTATGTTTTAGTTGTATTATGTGGAGTAAGTGTTGTAATCAGCAAGAATCGAAGTAATCGAATGTTTTAACGCGAACCGATCTACGACTGTGAATGATAGGAAGTAACAATGCGATAAAGTTACCTAATCAGTAATCAAACCGATCTAACAATCATCGAACTCGAAACTCAAATTACGCGAATTCTGGTATTGTATTACTTGTGTGTGTGTGTGCCTTATGTGTTACCTGTGCGTGTTTACTTTATGTTTTGTGTGGTAATCAGTCGAATCAATCGAAACTCGAATCGAAGCTCGAAAGGCAATCAAACTCAATCGAAACCGACATCGAAACGTGAAATGTAGATGATTGTATGTTAGATATAGTGGTTGGGACTGAAAGTAATTTGACTAGGAACTCTATCGCAGTCGTATCACCGTCCATCGAAATCGAAACATCGAAAATCGTCGCGAAACACTCAAAAAGGGTTGCTGATCGAACAGGAGACCTCCTGATCGAACAGGCCAGCCGATCGGCTAGCACCTTCCTGGCCGATCGAGCAGCCCATCCGATCAGAGATCCTGGCCGATCGGCTGACACTTTCCTCTTTTGGAGCCTATAAATAGGCCGGTCATTGTCATACTTTCTATTTTTGGAAAGCTCTGACCGAACCAGCTTTGTTCTTCACCTCTTCTCAGATTTCTCTCAACTCCGGTAAGTTTTCACTCTAATTCTTGTACGTTCTTGATCATTGCACGATTCTACACCTTTCTATCTTTCAAAACCTGATTTCTAACTGTGAAATCACCAAGATCTGAGTGTTCTTGGGTGATGTCATCATGGTGTTCTTGAAGAACATCATACTTTGGCCTCATTCAACCATGAATGGCTCGGATCTAACCGATTTCCACATAAACAAGTTAAGATCTACCAAAGATCTAAACATCCACATGTTGTGAAGGATTGAAAGAAGGATTTCCAACTTTCTTTCAACTCTTTTACACTCAATGCCTTCAAACCGGTAGAAACGGAGCTTGAGCCAACCCACCGATCATTCCAATGGTTGGATGTTTCAAGATTCGGGTTCTATCTACGAGGTTCACCGACTATGGGATATACTCTAAACCGACGTTCCGAACCGTTCACCGGCCGGACTTGGGTGACTCCTGTCCGAGCCAGAGAAACAAGTAAGAACGAAGGTATCGTAGTTCAACTCGTTATCAAACTACCTCGATACAACGTCAAATAACCAAACAGCCAAGTGTTAGACGAAAGGCCGACCAGGTCAGACTTGCTGGCCGAACGGCTAGGCTGTTCGAACAGCCCAGCCGATCGGACATACCAGCCGATCGACCGGGCCAGCCGATCGGCTAGCGCATGGTCTCGCACTTTTCAAGACTCCATGAAGTATGGTATTGACTAAGTGATGTTCGATCGAATATGCTAATCGATTGGTAAACATTACTTTCGGATCATGAAATACTATACTTCAACACTTAATTAATTTTGCGACTCGTTCGTGGTACGGAATGCCAGCTGATCGAACAGGCTGTTCGATTGAGTGACATCCTTCTGAGGACTACTTCTGAAGTTTCTAGCCGATCGGTTAAGCCGGCCGATCGAACGGTACCGATCGAACGTACCGTTCGATCGATCGACCTGAAAGGTAAGAACACTTCAGTGTTCTCAAATACTACAACGAAAACTTCGAAAGTTCAAACCATCATACACAAACACATCAGAGGAAGAAACAATCCACTCGGATGGTCCAGCCGATCGAGCTTACCACCCGATCGAACAGGACTGTTCAAACGAACCTCCAAACCGATCGAACAGCCCGTTCGATCGAACCTGCTGTTCGACCGGCCAGGCCATTCGATCCATTTACACTTGTTTGCTTTCCGTGTTACTTATCGTGATGCTATCGAACTATTCAGGCTAACCCTACTCTCCGCTCCCTTCAATCCATAACCGATCACTGTGAGTATACTCGATCCCTTCTTGCTTTTAGCACTTTTGGGTGTTACATACGTTACTTATCAAAATCACTATCGAACACACTACTCAAACTATTTGAACGCTAACCGATTCGCATGTATTACGTGACTAAATGGATGCTTGTTGATTGTGTTTACACGTGGAATGCTGTCTACCTGCCTTAACGATGTAGTACTATAGTTTGGACTCAGCACCCGTTCTCACGGGGGTTGTTAAGGACAATTACTTGCATGGATTACAGTGGTAATCATGTATTGCGAACCATCTCGGACGGTCAACCCGTAGTCATTGGTATCGATAGATCCATGTCGATAATTAATATGCCTCGTTTTCTTCTGTGTACGTGCTGGTTATGCGTAAACTATTCGAACTCTATTATGCTATTATCAAACTTGTATGCTCACCTTTACATTATATGTATTGACTTTATTTTAACGTATGTAACAGGTAATTAAGGTGTTTGCTTGCTAGGAAAGCGAGACTAGAATAAGTTTCTAGAAGCCCCCAACAAATGGTTGTCTGCCAAGAACAAGCGTCTGGGGCATAGTTGTCTGTAGATCTTGTCCTCTGGCAATACAACCAGGAAGTCAACAGAATAGGGGTCTAGAAGCAGATAAACAACTGCTGTATTTATATTTGAATCTGAGTTGTCGGAACAGAATTTACTTGTTTGGATGATTATCTGTAATAATATATTTGTTTATTCGGGATACGGTATAGGACGTATCTTTAACTGGATTATATGAATAGTTGTTATGGAAACTTCTGGACAATCTGTTTCGCTCAGTGCCATGCCCCGATGATTCCGCCATCCGTTGGGGTGTGACAGTTTCGTCATCGTGTTTATCGACGATGTCTTGATCTATTCCAAGTCGAAAGCCAAACACGCGCAACATCTACGTTTGGTTCTCGAGCTACTCCAGGGGAACCAAATCTACGCCAAGTTCTCCAAGTGCGAATTCTGGTTGGAGAAGGTTCAATTTCTGGGTCACATCGTGAATAGTCAGGGTATTCATGTCGATCCCGCGAAGATTGAAGCAGTCAAAAGCTGCATTACGCCCAAGAACCCGTCCGAAGTCCGATCATTTCTTGGATTAGCGGGTTATTATCGACGATTTATCGAAGGATTCTCCAAGATCGTTGTGCCACTCACCGCTCTTACCCATAAGGACCGGTCTTTTGTTTGGGGAACCGAACAAGAATCTGCTTTCCAAACCCTTAAACGCAAGCTCTGCAATGCTCCTATTCTCACGTTGCCGGATGGAAACGACGATTTCATTGTCTACTGTGATGCTTCCAACCTTGGTCTTGGATGTGTTCTCATGCAATGAGACAAGGTTATAGCTTACGCATCTCGTCAGCTCATGATCCACGAGAAGAACTATACAACCCACGATCTCGAGCTAGGCACAATTGTTTTTGCATTGAAGATTTGGCGACACTACCTGTATGGTACCAAGTGTACGATCTTCACCGATCACAGGAGTTTACAACACATCTTCAATCAGAAAGAACTTAACATGCGTCAACGCCGATGGGTAGAACTTCTTAGAGATTACGACTGTGAGGTTCGTTATCACCCAGGCAAGGCAAATGTTGTAGCCGACGCGCTCAGCAGACGGAGTTATTTGCTCAGTATTCACAATACTCAAACCCAGCACAATCTTGAAACTCTCATCCGCGAAGCCCAGCATGCTTGTTTTAATGAACGCACTTTAAAGAAGGAGAGAATCTACCACGACGGAACACAGCTTGTAAGCAAGGCAGATGGGATTTTCTACTATCTGGACCGAATTTGGATCCCTAAGCGGACCGATTTGTGAAAGATTATAATAAACGAAGCCCACAAATCCCGATATTCTATTCATCCCGGTGCCGATAAAATGTACCAGGACCTTCGTTACAAGTACTGGTGGCCAGGGATGAAACGGGATATCGCCCTCTATGTTGGAAGTTGCCTGACTTGTGCGAGAGTTAAGGCTGAACATCAACGACCCTCTGGCTTACTCGAACAACCTCCGATTCCCATATTGAAGTGGGAGAGTATAGCCATGGATTTCATAAACAAACTTCCGCCCACGCCATCAGGTCACGACAACATTTGGGTTATAGTTGATCGACTGACCAAATCAGCCCACTTTTTGCCAATACGGGAAGACTACAAGGTAGAACGACTAGCCCGAATCTACACCGACGAGATCATTTGTAATCATGGTACGCCTCGTGATATCATTTCAGACCGCGACGCTCGGTTTACTTCGCGATTGTGGGAAACGTTTCAAGCGGCCCTTGGTACGTCGCTTAACCTGAGTACTGCATTCCACCCTCAAAATGACGGACATACTGAAAGAATGATCCGTACTCTTGAGGATATGCTCCGCGCGTGTGTTATAGATTTCGGAGGAAGTTGGAACAAATACCTACCGCTAGTCGAATTCTCGTACAACAATAGCTATCATGCCAGCATACAAATGGCACCATTCGAGGCTTTATATGGAAGAAGATGTCGTTCGCCTATTGTGTGGCACGAGATCGATCTCACAATTAACCGGTCCCGAGTTATTACAAGAAACGACTGACAAAATCCTCCAGATACGAGACAACTTGGCAAAGGCCAGGGATAGATAGAAAAGTTACGCCGATAGAAGACGCAAGCCCCTTGAATTTGACGTTGGCGACTACGTACTCCTAAAGGTATCACCTTGGAAGGGTGTAGTCAGATTCGGCAAGAAAGGGAAACTAGCGCCACGATATGTTGGACCTTTTAAGATTCTGGAAAGGATCAGAAAAGTCGCCTACAAACTCGAACTACCGGAGGAACTCAGTAACGTCCACCCAACTTTCCATGTGTCGAACCTCCGAAAATGCCTAGCTGATCATGATCTGATTGTACCCCTCGACGATCTTCAGGTCAACGAAACATTACACTTCGTGGAAAAGCCTGTCGAGATCATGGATCGCCAAACCAAGCAACTCAGACGCTCGCGTATCCCAATCGTGAAAGTCCGATGGGAAGGCAAGCGAGGCGCCGAGTTCACTTGGGAACTCGAAAGCGACATGAAGGCCAAGTACCCGCAGTTGTTTGAATAAAGATCTGAAGCGTCACATTGGTAATTCACGGCGCTGTGCAGCTTCGAGCCTAATTTTGGGACGAAATTCCCTAAACAAGGAGAGGCTGTAACACCCCGTGTTTTCAATTTTCAAGTCAAAGTCAAAGTCAAGACGACTTCTTTGACTGTAAATAGTCTAATTTATGTTTTATTTGTATTATGTGGAGTAAGTGCTGTAATCAAGGAAGAATCGAAGTAACCGAATATTTTAACGCGAACCGATTTATGACTGTGAATAGTAGGAAGTAACAATGCGATAAAGATAACTAATCAGTAATCAAACCGATCTAACCATCATCGAATCTCGAATTACGCGAACTTTGGTTGTTGTTTACGTGTGTGTATGCCTTATGTGTTACCTGTGCGTGCTTACTTTATGTTTTGTGTGGTGATCAGTCAGATTAATCGAAACTCGAATCGAAACTCGAATCGAAACTCGAACTCAACTCGAATGCAATCAAAATCGAGCTATGACGAATGATAACGTAAGGATAGGGTGAATCATAGATGATTGTATGTTAGAAATAGTAGTTGGGACTGAAAGTAATTTGAATAGGAAACTCCATCGTATTCGTATCGTCTTCAATCGAAACCGAAATATCGAAAATCGTCGCACCGAACGCTCGAACCCGGCTGTGGATCGATCAGGCTGCCAGCCGATCGAACAGCCCAGCCGATCGGACGGACTGTCCGATCGAGCAGGCTGTCCGATCGGGATGCCAGCCGATCGGCCAGCCCTTTCCTCTTTTGGAAGCCTATAAATAGGGCTGTCATTGTCATTCCTTACCACTTTTGGAAAGCTCTGACCGACCAGCTCGTGCTCCCCTCCTTTTCTCAGAGTTCTTCTGATTCCGGTAAGTTTTCGTCCTAAATCTTGTACTTTCTTAATCAAAACATGCTCCTACACCTTCCTATCTTTCAAATCTTGATTTTTAACCATGAAATCACCAAGACCTAAGCATTTTTGGGTGATGTCATCATGGTGTTCTTCAAGAACATCATGTTTTGACTTCAATCCACCATGAATAGCTCGGATCTAACCGATTTCCACATAAACAAGCTAAGATCTATCAAAGATCTAAACTTCTACATGAGGTGAAGGATTGAAAGAAGGAAATTCCAACTTTCTTTCAACTCTTTTACACTCAATGCCTTCAAACCGGTAGAAACGTAGCTTGAGTCAACTAACCAACCATTCTCGTGGATGAATGATTTAAGATTCGGATTCTATCTACGAGGTTCACCGACTTCGGGATAAACAACAAACTACCGTTCCGAACAGTTCACCGGCTGCACTTGGGTGGTTCCTGTCCGAGCAGGGAGAACAAGTGAGAATGGAAGTTCCATGGTTTAGCTCGTTGCCAAAACACCTCTATATAACGTCATATAACCAGAACAACCAAGTGTTAGACGAACAGGCCGACCAGGTCAAGATGCTGACCGAACGGTTAGGCTGTTCGAACGAACAGCCCAACCGATCGAACAGGTCAACCGATCGACCGGGCCAGCCGATCGGCTAGCATGAGGTCCCAGAACTTGACAAACCCTTGAAGTACGGTATTGAACGAAGTAATGCCCGATCGAACGACCGATTGGTAAACATTACTGTTCGGATCATGAGATACTATGCTTCAACACTTAATCAATTTTCAACTCGCTCGATGTATTGGGTGCCACCCGATCGAACATACTAGCAGAACGAGCAGGCTGTTCGATCGAACTAGCCACTCGATCCGGTGACATTCTCACGAGAGCTAACTATTGAGGTGTCTAACCGATCGGTTAAGCTGACCAATCGAACCGACCGTTCGATCGATAGGCTTGAAAGGTAAGGACACTTCAATGTTCTCAAATACTACAACAAAAACTTCGAAAGTTCAAATCCCCACACACAAACACATCTTACTCAAAGGAAGAAACAATCCACTCGAACAGTCCAGCCGATCGAACCTACCCGCCGATCGAACGGACTGTCCGAACGAATTTACTAACCGAACGAACAACCCACTCGATCGAACCTGCTGTTCGATCGACCGGACTGTTCGACCCACTTAACACTGTTTTCCATTCTACGTGTATTCATCGTTATGCTATCAAACTGTTCAGGCTAACTCTACTCTCAAGCGCTCCCTTCAATCCATTAACCAATCGCGGTGAGTATACTCGATCCCTTTTGCTTTCGCACTTTTGGGTGTTACATACGTTACTTATCAAAATCACAAATCGAACACACTACTCAATTATTTGAACGCTAACCAACTTGCATGTATTACGTGACTAAATGAATGCTTGTTGATTGTGTTTACACGTGGAATGCTGTCTACCTGCCTTAACGACATAGTACTATAGTTTGGACTCAGCACCCGTTCACAAGGGGGTTGTTAAGGACAATTACTTGCATGGATTACGGTGGTAATCATGTATTGCGAACCGTCCCAGACGGTCAACCCGCAGTCATTGGTATCGATAGACCCATGTCGATAATTAACATGCTTCGTTTTCCTCTGTGTAGGTGCTGGTTATGCGTAAACTATTCGAACTCTATATGCTATTATCAAAATTATATGCTCACCTTTACATTATATGTATTGACTGTTAGTTTAACGTATGTGACAGGTGCTTAAGTTGCTAGGAAGCTTAGGTGCTTGGTGATGAAATCGAGGCTAGGGAAGGTCTAGAAACAAATAAAGAATTGTCTGTAATAAAAATCTGAGTTGTCGGAACAGAACAAATTGCCTAGATCTTTTCTGTAATAATGGTATTATCTTATATGACATGGTATGGTATGGGACATGTTGCTTTAAATATCTGGTAATTATAGTTGTTATGGGAACTTCTGGACAATCTGTTTCGCTTAGTGCCGCGCCTCGATGATTCCGCCATCGGTTGGGGTGTGACATCGTATAAGCCTATAAGTGTGATATCGTATCGTATAGGTGTAGTATAGATCACGTATAAGCCTATAGGTGTGGTTTAGGTCCCGTATAGTCCTATAGGTGTGGTTTAGGTCCCGTATAGGTCCCGTATAGGCCTATACGGGACCTAAACCACACCTATACGATACGATATCACACTTATAGGCTTATACGAGGTCAATACGGGACCTATACTACGCTATACGATACGATATCACACTTATAGGCTTATATGAGGTCAATACGTGACCTATACTACACCTATACGATACGATGTCACACTTATAGGCTTATACGAGGTCAATACGTGACCTATTCTACGCTATACGATACGATATCACACTTATAGGCTTATACGAGGTCAATACGTGACCTATACTACACCTATACGATACGATATCACACTTATAGGCCTATACGAGGTCAATACGGGACATATACTACGCTATACGATACGATATCACACTTATAGGCTTATACGAGGTCAATACGTGACCTATACTACACCTATACGATACGATATCGCACTTATACAAGGTCAATACGGGACCTATACTACGCTATACGATACGATATCACACTTATAGGTTTATACGAGGTCAATACTTGACCTATACTACACCTATACGATACAATATTAAACTTATAGGCTTATACGAGGTCAATACAGGACCTAAACCACACAGCTACGATACGATATCACACGTATTAATTTTTTTTATATATAAACAAAGGAATAAACAAAAAAAAAATTTAAAAATTGAGCTTTATATACGCTCCGTATAGATCCCTACGTAGCGTATGAGATAAAAATGACACAACTACCCTTGTATTTGGCTTCGTATAGCCTCAACACAAGGGTATAAAGGACATTTTCTGACCTTTATATACGCTGCGTATAGGTCTATACTCAGCGTATATAAAGGGTTGTTTTTATTTTTAACCCCGTACTTGTGGTAAATTATATTTGTTTAACCCTTGTAGTTTATATATGCTGAGTATAGACCTATACACAGCGTATATAAACCTTGTGAAAAAACTAATGCTTCAAACCCCCCAAAATAACCCCAAAAGTTCAGATGGTTTATATACGCAGCGTATATAAACCCTTGTTTTCTGTGCAATGATTGCTGATCAGGCACTGAGATCCATGGTGTACCTACGCAGCGTAGAGGTCTCTACGCTGCGTAGGTAAACCCTGATTTTACTAGGGTTTGGTGTGCCAATAGGCAGATTAGTGTGCCAATAGACACACCCTATTGTTGCCCCTTATCAAAGGAGTATGAGTTCAAATCCTTTAAAGTGTAAGATTAATATATGGTATTTAAATGTAGTTGTTACTCGTATAAAAAAATGGTAGATGGTATCTTAACTGCTATATGATTTCCATGATACCTCATGATTCATGACCATACATTAGACGGTGTTGAGGGCATTATCATACCTCTTCACGTCCCTATATGCTCGTTACTTATTGTCTTAATATCAAAATCTTTGAAATTTTTGTTATAATCCCTTGCATGTTAAAAGAAGTCATATATTTTACGTATAAAAGGGTTTCTAATCAAAATCTTCATGAATGGGATGTTGATGTATACATATGGACAACTTGTTCTTTTTTTATTGATCAAGTGAGATTTTGTTTTTGTTCAACTTTTTTTGCAAATAAGATATGAAACAGACGTCAATGAGGTAGTGATGCGGGCCCAAGCGTAGAAGAGTGGGCCATCCGGTACTTGGAGGCCCAAGATCGCGTCACAAAAGGGGCTTCACTGAAATGGCTCTAACTTGGGCTACGGAGGTCCGTTTGGGGCGTGTGACCAGTCAAAACGAACGGGAGAACGAGCTCTAACTTGCTGCAAACAGCCTACGGCGGTTTGGGTCATCGTCCGTGCCGAAAAAACGCTTATTTCTATTAGTTTTTTCCATTTTTATGTTTTTTCAAGTATTTTGGGCATTTTGTTTTTGGGCTTGTGTTTGGCCCGTTGTCTTTTTTAGGCCCGTTTCGAATTTCTGTCTCTATTTATGTATTGCCCTAGTGAAATGAAATATCAGAATTGAATTTTGAGAAAAACAGTTTTTCACTTCAAATTCCGAGCCCTTTGGGTTGAATTTTGGGGTTGGGGAAGAACGACACGGGCATTCACAGAATCAACGTGTTTGATCTTCATTATCGTACTACTCACTACATCAGGTAGTAGTGGAGTGGTTGGGGAAAGAATTGGTGTTCCTTGTGACCCAGGTTCGATTTTCACTCTCCCCGTTATTTTCTACGGCATCCAGGTGAAGGGCGAATACGGGTGGTGCCGGTTCGTTTTGGATGGGAGGCGAGGTCTTACCGATTATTCCACTATCGTGCATTCGAGCGGGTGGAGGTCGGGTTTCCACGCATCTGGGAGAGCCAAGGGGTTGGCGGCGATCGAGTAGTCGATCTTGGCCACAGCACCCGGTGTCACGGTGGTTGACACGCCGTTTCTTGCCGTTCAAAACAAAAGATATGAAGCAGACAACTTTTCCTGAATATAGTAAGTAAACTAAGCAATCATATATTATTTTATTATCTAATGTGCTGTTTGGCAGCCAAAATTTTCTATATAAAGCCAACGATATCTGCTTATATTTTCCACAAATTCACCAACCATATCTTGCAAATAGTTGTTTGCTAGCCTGTGTGATAAAAAGCAAGATATGGCTCTATCAGGAAAGTTAACCGGTTACGTTGAGATCAGTAAAAACGGTGATTTCTTCCACGATCTCTTTAGGCACAACCCGCACAAGATGTTTGCAATAGCTCCTGACAGGGCTCATGACTGTGAGTTGCATGAGGGTGATAGAGGGGCTGTTGGATCAGTCATCACTTGGCACTACACTGAAGGTGCATATCACATAACTTACTTGTTTCTTTTCAATCTTGTGCATGTAACATATAGATTAATGATTTTTTTTTTTTTTTTTTTTTTTTTTTTTTTTTTTTTTGCATTTCCATATGCAAAAAGGGGGAAAGAGGAAAATATCGAAGCAGATAATTGAGTACGCCAACGAGGAAAACCACATGATTGTGTTCAATGTAATCGGAGGGGAGCTTGCGGAGATATACAAGAGCTTTAGAATCACTTTGCATGTTGAACCAAAGGGTGATGGGAAGGTGGCTACATGGACCTTTGAGTTTGAGAAGCCGGACACAAGTGTACCCTATCCAACTTCAATGATGGATTTCCTTTGCAAGCTTGTTAAGGATTTGGATGCCCATGACAAAGCTTAATAGTTCCGAACATCAAAGATGAAAATGATGGGAATTGAATGTTCTGCGTAATGTGTGTTTTTCCTATTAAAAGAATAAAATGAAGATGGTAGTTTAAAGAATAAAGTTAGAGGTAGATATGTTATATGCCTCAATATGTGTGTACACTGAAAGATGGCTTGCTTGTATTTGTAATATATTTCGTTTAAGTACTGTCATGCAGGGATCTTTGTGATCATGAGATGTGTATGTATCGATCATTATTGTTGTTCCCCCTAGATGATATTATTTGATGTTTTTGTACACTTATACATATATATCTTGAATCTTGTTTTGTCCTTAGGCTAGTGTAAACAACCCAACTATTTCAAATTAAAAGTTAGAGTAAATTGTCATTTTAGACCCTGATGTTTGGTCTAAATTGTCATTTAATCCAAATAGTTTTTTTTTCTCCTTTGGGTCCTTGACTTTTCCATTTTCTTGCCATTTTGATCACATTGCTTAACTTAGTCTAAAAACCTGGTTATAACCAGGGGTATTTTTGGCATAACTGTTGTGTAGTGATAACCAGGGGTAGTTTACAACATAATTTATAAACCTCATAATAATTTAATGCCAAAAATACCCCTGATTATAACATGGTTTTTAGACTAAGTTAGGCAATATGATTAAAATGGCAAGAAAAAAGAAAAGTTAGGGACCCAGAGGAGAAAAAAAACTATTTGGACTAAAATGACAATTTAGACAAAAATCAGGGACTAAAATGGCAATTTACTCTAAAAGTTACAAGCTATAAGCTAGCTGGTGTTTGATGAACTTCAGTGGTTCTTCTCGATCAATCTCCGATCTATACTTTAATGAGAATCTGGTGTCGCCTATAAGCTTCCTCCTGAATTGGTGTATAGGCATATTATGGCTCGTGAAGATGGATATGATCGGGTGGTTCCGTTAGTAGCACGATAATACTCCAGTGGTTCGTCAGTAATCCTTTTGCCGTTAAAAAAAGTAAATCGTTCTAACACTTGTAGTTGGGATGGGATGGCAATAATTCAACCAATATCTAATGCAACTACCTACATGGATTTTGAATGTTGGAAAATTGTAACATTAATTAATTATTATACGTTAAACTAACAGTTTTTTTTATATTAATTGTAATCAAATAAATAGTATTTATAATAAGTTAAATACAATGTCTTATAAGCAGATTTAATAAATTCGATCACCAGTAAAAATATGATAACCGAGTACTACAAACATAGAAATAGAAATAATTCACCGACCACCGTCTCTATCTCTCCGTCTTTCCTACACACAATTTTTTTAAATGGTTTCTAATTTTTTTAATTAAAAAACTATATGTATTATTGTTACGTCCGATTCAAGATGATCAATCTCCCAATACTATTGAGCGAGTTAATCTACAAAGAGTACAAGATAAAAATAGAATACCATTTTGAACCAATTTTTTTCTACTTCATTCATGCAAATCACGTACACATATATAAACAAAATAAAGGAAATTACCAGCAACGGAAGAACTTGGTGCTAAAAAAAGGGAAATAACGTAGTAGTGGACAGTATGGTCATGTTGCATGTGTTTGACAATGAAACAACATGCACTTTAATAAATATAAACCGGAAATAATCGGATGGATCAAGCTATGCACGTATAAGTTGTATTTAAAATAACATTTTTGATAATTATTTGAGAGTTTTTAAGAATTTTTTTTGTAAGTGTAGAAGGGGGGGTTTCGCCAAACCTATCGCAAGCGCCGGCAGATCAAAAGTAGGGCCTTTCCTATTTTTTACCGCTGAGGCAACACATCAAAAGTCAACTACCATGTCATTAAAAAAGTCAAATCAGATGTCACGCCATCAAAAAAGCTAGATCAGACGTCATGCCGTAAAAAATTCCACGACAGATACACCACGTCATCAGACAAGTGGCACATTAGCAAAAAACTAATTGGGTTAGAGTGCTATCGGCCAATAAGTTGAAAGCTGGGAGTGATGTGATACAAATCAAAAGTTGGAGTGCTATCGTCCAATTGTTGAAAGTTGAGGTTATTTAAATTTAATATCCCTTTAAAAGGTATTTTTTTTTAATTTTAAATCCTTTTTAAATACACATTTAAATCACAACTCATCCCAAAACTTTCACACAACTCACTATATATTCTTCTACCCTCGATATATTTGTTCATCGAATTTCAAATGGCACACCGTTGAACTGAGATAGACGACATCGCTTTGGCTACGGGTTCGGTGCATGTCGTCAAGCAAGGGCAGCCTCAAAGTTTGTTCTCGTTTTGGAATGTTGTTCTCACACTATGATGTCAACAAGTGGGTGAAAACCAACGTAATGTTCATCAAATAACTTCAAGGTAAGATTTTTGGTTATCCGAACAAAGTGTAGAGCGTTTGAGAGGCTTTTTAACGATGCGTTGAATGACGAAGAGGGGGTTTAACTGAACCAAGCGATTGGCATTGGCGCGTTGCCCGTGGAGAATTTGAACGTCTTAACACACTAGTTTTGGCCACGTTTCGGGTTGGAGAATTTTGAGAGGCTGTGATAAGTGGAATTAAGTCATTATTCCATATATAAGTTTGCAAGTGTTTTGTGCACTAATTAGTTGTAACTTATGTTTTGGGAGTATTTCAAAAAAAAAAAAAAAACTTGATTTTTTAGTTTTAACCCAAGGTTTTTACCTTTTTTGAATTTTAACCCTACATAATTTGTTTTTTTTAACTTTAACCCAAAACTTTTCATTATTTGCAATTTAACTTCACAACTTTTGTCACTTATACTTTTTATCTTTCGCAAATTTTCGTTTTACGTATAGGTCTAATTTTTTCGAGTTAATACGACGCAATGTGCATCTGTGGTTCAATGTTTTTACCTCTATTTTTCCATGTTTGACAGGTTCGTTGCAACACGCATATCCTAGGTCGAGTCAGTGTTGGTAGTCGATGACGGTTGTGTGACATTAGTACTATTTGACACCGTTTTACGCCCGCCGCAACGCGGGGTGTGCTTTGGGATGTTTCAAAGAAAAATGGTTATGCATGTGGTTGTCATAACGTTGGCTTTGGGGGTTTTCTAGAAAAAATTGATTTTTTTTAACTTTTCACCCAAAAGTATTTCATAAATTACTTTTAACCCAAAACTATTTGTTTTTTTTTTTTTACTTTTAACCCAAAACTTTTTATCTTTTACAATCTATCCTCATAACTTTTTATTTCCAACTTTGATCGTTTATAGTTTTCGTTTTCCGCAAATTTTTTGCTTTATGCTTGGTTCTAAATTTTGTGACGTAACACATCGCAAAGTGCGTCTTTGGTTTAACGTTTTTATATTTCGTTCTAAATTTTGCGAGTTAACACGACGTAGCATGCGTGTGTGGGTGAACGTTTTTATGTCGTCTATTTTTCCCCGTTTGACAGGTTTAACATAACGTGTTGGTCCTTGATCGACTTAATTATAACTAAAGTATCCCCGCCGCATTGCGGCGGGTCGCAATCCTAGTTTTTCTTAAATTCTAGTTTATTGGTACTTTTTTATATTTTATCTTAATTATTATTTTTTACTTATGAAATTTTATTTAAATTTATAATGTCTATTAATTTAAAATATATTTAAATAAAAATAAAATTAAGGGTTATTGGATTTTAATACTCCTAAAATTCACCCGTTGGCCGATAATAATCCCAATTTTGAAAATTCCTCTAACGATCCCAACTTGTAAAAGTTTGGCTCCTAATGATCGTTTTCAAACTTATAAGAATTTGGCCTCCTCAATAGATTTGCAGGATCGTTTTCAGACCCAAACGAGTCGATCAGAAGAGTTTATCTCAGTTTCAGAGGCAGAAACTAAGAATCTGAGTTCAATTCAGCAAGTAATATACTTTAAACTGTCGTTTGTATTGATTGAATGACTTTTACAGCAATTCGACACTTCGGCAGCACTTCGTTGCAAACCGGAATCACTTCTTAACTGATTTCGCTTGGGAGGACCTATTTATAGGCTCCTGTTTCCGCTTGAACATATGTTCAGTTCAAGCGGAATTACAACAACAACATTCAAGCGAAATCATGACAAACATCTCGAGCGGAATCAGGACCATGTGATTTCGCTTGAAACTGTCCAGGTGACATTTCAAGCGGAATCACCCTAATATCCCACTATCTCGATTTTCGTGCCCTGATCTAATACATTCTATACAAGACTCGATACAAGACGAAGACGACAGACGGATGCACCAACATGATTCAAGCGCACCTCCAGGCTTCTTAAATGATTTTAGTGCACCTATGTTAGAAAATGATCAATGAGGGCCAAATTCTTACAAGTTGGGATCGTTGGAGGAAATATTTAAAGTTGTGATTATTATCGGCTAACAGATTAAACTAAGGATTAATAAAATCCAATAACCTTAAAATTAATGATTGATTAATCATGAAAGAGGCTTTATGGGGCTTTATCTAATTTCATGGTGGTTAAACTATAAGAAGTGGTGGGAAGGGCAAGAGGGCAATGTGACACTCGAGGTTTTTCCGAACGAACACCTTGTAATATTTTGTGTATATAAATATTATTAAATGGAAACGTGATCTTTATTTGCTTAATGTGTGTTGAATGTACGTATTATATATAAATGTACGTGAGTCGAGACCATGACTCGCAACCGGGCGGTTGCGAGTGGGCCTTTGGGCCGTAACCGGTTTGGGCCGAAACCCCAAGCCCAACCCGAAACATCCCTTGGTATATATACCCCATCTTTCCCCACTTTCCCTCATTTCATACACAACACACAAACACACTTCTACTATTTTTCTCTCAACTAGAAACCCTCAACAACACACCCCAATCCCTTTCAATTTTCGGTTCAAGCAAGGATCCCGGACAAGGACTCGGTCAAGACCACTAACTCGGACACTCCATCTTCTCGGTTCTTTTCCTTGTTTACGGCTTCTTCTTCTCAAACCGGTTAGTGTTCTATTTTGTGTGTAGAAATTATGTGTGATAAATGAACTAGAAATGTTTGGTTAGAAACAAGATGCATGATTCTTAGGTTGGTTTGTAAAGCTTGACAATATGTGGTAACATGTTTAAAAATGGTTAGAAAATGGTAGTCTAAGAGTATTCATGGCTAACCAATCTATGCTTCATTGTCCTTGCAAAATGATGTTGTTAAATATGAGATTTCGGCTACAAACATGTGTGTTTCTTGTTCTTGCATGATGATCTTGCTAGAAATATGTGATTTTCGGTTCATAAATGTGTGTTTATGTTGGCATGAAAACCCTAGAAAATGATGAACATAAGATGAACTTGTTTGAATATGACTTGAAGATGTAAAAATGGCAAAGTTTGATCTATTTTCATTGCTGGTCAGTTTAGGAAAAGTGTTAGTGAAACCTTATTGGTTGTTTCCTAATCTGGGTCTGAATACATGGTACAATTTCGGACTGTTGCATCTGCATCATCACGTGTACGTGAAAGGGACAGCTTACGACTCGCAACCGCGTCGTTGCGACTCGCAACCAAGGCAAGACAACTCGAGACCACGTAGTTGCGACTCGCAACCACAGCATGACTACTCGAAACCACGAGATTGCGACTCGAAATCACGCCGTTGCGACTCGCAACCAAAACATGATGACTCGAGACCACGGTTACGACTCGTAACCACAGCGTGACAAGCCGAGACCACCTGGTTGCGACTCGAGACCAGCTGGTTGCGAGTGGGCTGTCCATTCTGGTTATTGGGCCATTCTGTGTTAACTTGGGCTATCTGTTAAATGAACTATGTGTTGCTGTTGACTGCTTAATTATTTAGGCCGGCCCATTAACCCACTGTTTACTTATATGCTTGATACATGTTAGTTATGTGTAAGTTTTACGTGAATACTTGTATACCGAACCTGACCTATACCGGTAACCATGTTAGGACGTGGTGACCAACGTGATTGACAAGTAACCTAAACCTACCGAGCAACCCAAGGTGAGTTCACAACTTAAAAGCATGCGTCCCGGTGGTTTGGGACACGAGACCAACAACCCTATCCCCTGGTAAAAGGGGATACCATTTACATACTTTCCCTAGTTATTGGGAACAAAACTTACTTTTCCTTCCCTGATATTGGGAAACCTTTTGGACAATCCTACCCCCTGGTAAAAGGGGATACCATTTACATACCTTCCCTAGTTATTGGGAACAAAACTTACTTTTCCTTCCCGGGTATTGGGAAACCTTTTGGTTAATTACAGTTTATACGGATTGCAACTAACGGCACTAAACGAAACTCTATCACTCAAGTCCCTACTACAAATACCGATTAGTCGCCGGGTTAGGCGAGCGGGTTATTAGTTGATAGCGCTATTTAGGTGTTTACCAGCCTCACACCGTGCCCTGGTTTGGGACGGGCGTGAACTAATAGACTCAGAAATCCGTCAATGATGATAGAACATTGACATCGGGGCATCCTGCGGATACGCAACGGTTACCTAGTGTTCGGTATTGGAAAAACAGTTTAGTCGCTAACTTTTGGGGTAGCTCCCCAGGGCATGTATAAACGGATAAATTAACCGGTGAAACAAGTTTTTGGTAATTAAAACTGGACAACTAGTGAACTCACTCAGCATTATTGTTGACTCCTTACTGCATGCTTTGCAGGTAACCAATGATTCAGGAGCTGCTACTTGGGGAAGTGTAGTGTTCGTCAAACCCGTGTGTTGGGATAACTGTTTTGATCAATGAACTGTCTTTAAAACTATTTTGGTTTATGCTTCCGCTGTTTTGTTAAACTAATTACCGAATCTAAACTCTAATGTTGTTAATTACTTCGGATTTTAAATATTTCTACTATTAATTAAATGCTCAGTATAATTGGTGGCTGGATCCTGGTCAGTCACGCCCTCGAAGCGGGTGTTATCCGCAGGTGGATTTTGGGGGTGTGACAGGCAAAGCCCTATAACGCAGGCGTCACATCGACTTTGTTGGCTTTGTCTTCCACATCACAAAAACGCAGGCGTCACATCGACTTTGATGGCTTTGCCTTCCACATCACAAAATAAACGGAGTTGTTAAAGGCAAGGGAGCAGAGGTAAAGGGGTTAAAAAGTCAAGTGGGTGAGAGTGAAGATGAGGGCAACGCCCATGGAGATCTCCACATCGGAGAAGTGCAACTCCCATAAAGTATGTTGGTGGGGTGATGTGGGTGGCATGAAGGGCTTGCCCACCCCTTTCCACGCCCCCACTCCGTGAAGTCTTAAGGGTGGGGAGCTATAAAACCCCCTTTCTACGTGACGGAGACGTGGCATTGATGTAACGTGACAAAACTCCTAGAAGCTTTATCCCAAATCCTACAACGTAATAGGAACTTTTAGCACCAACCGAGTTCCTATTGATTAAGAAGGCTTATTTCTTAGGGTGTAAGGGGTGCTCACCTAATAGGTGAGTCCCCTCTCTTACGTCAAACCAATCCTCGTGTGCCACGTCAACTCCCCTCTTAAACTCCCCTAACACCCTAAATTGATGGCGGCACTCCCCTCTTAGGTGACTTGGTTTTTATTAAAAAAAAAAAAAGTTTTGATTGGTCCACTCATCCTCTCTCCTCCCTCTCTCCTCCCCCACTCTTCGGTGAATCCTCACCCATTTCACTCCCTCTCTCTAACTCACCTAAGTATTGGCAGCCCCCCCCCCCCCCCTAATCGGCATTTTGGGTCACCGATGGGGTCACCGAAGGGTGCCCCGATCACCCTTATCTTCGCCTTCGCACTCCACCAAATGGTTGGGACTATATCCTTAATAAATATAAATCCCTCGTAAATTATGCCGACAGTAGTAGTTGGATTATGGGATAGATGCCAATAATGCAATCAAAATTTAATGCAACCACGTGTATCTTATTAGAAAATTGACACAGTAATGGTTGTTAGATGGTAATAATAACAAGAAAAAAATATATCGACATGTTTAATTAAAGTTGCTTTATTATTTTACATTTTCAATTTGACTGGAATCAGATAAAAAAAAGTATTTTCGATAACTTAAAGGTTACGTCAAATAAATACACACGTCAGTGATATTCTTGGATCACCTAAAATCTTCATATCTAATTTCGTTTTCTATTTGGTTTTCGGTTTGATCCATGAATATTCTGAAGGTTTGTTTTCTAATGGTGTAATACGTCAAAGTTGCTATTGGTTGTAGATATAAACTCAAATCACTCAAATATTATTAATGAATTTTCTTAAGTTTTTTTTCCGACAAAATTGGATCACTAACGGATCACTGAAGTATCATTGTGCCACCAGCGGAACTACCCGATCATATCTATCTCCACTAGGCTATAATGTCTATACACTAATTCAGGAGGAAACCCAATAAATCTGCGAAAAACCACTTGTGAAAATCGAACCTAAGACCTAATAGGCCCTAAGTCTTATCCACCTCGAAGATTTAAGTAATGATAACAATCCAAATTGCTAGAATTGATCCAGCCGACATTGTAATCTGCTTGATTTGATCCATATAAACACATAAAAAGAAAAACAAAAACGTGTAGTGACAATCTATAATGTTGCACATGTTACAGTACTTTTTTTTTTCCTCAATACCAATTAATCAATTATTATATGTTTTAATGCACGTGCGTGATAGTCAAATTTTGTTCTATATAAACACATCTCAGTTTGCCTATATTTTCAGGAACTTAGTATAGCCTACATCGGTAAAAAGTTGTTTGTGAGAATAATTAAGAAATGGCTCTATCAGGAAAGTTAATCGGTTACGTAGAGATCAGCAAGACCGGTGATGTCTTCCATGATCTCCTTAGACACAAACCGCATGAGATGGTTACAATTGCTCCTGATAAGGTTCATGACTGTGAGCTGCACGAGGGTGAGAGGGGGGCCGTTGGATCAGTCATCACTTGGCACTATACTACTCATGGTACGTCTAACATGACTAATTACTTGTTACTTGTTTCTTCTAAATCTTGTATAACGTATTGATATTTTTATGCAAAAACTAAGACGGAAAGAGAAAAACATCGAAACAAATAATTGAATCAGTGAACGAGGAAAACCACACGATTGTGCTCAAGGTGATTGGAGGAGAGCTTGTGGATGGGCAATACAAGAGCTTCACAAACACTTTCCATGTTGAACCAAAGGGTGATGGGAAAGTGGCTACCTGGACCTTTGCGTTTGAGAAGGTGGATACAAGTGTACCCTATCCGACTATCGAGATGGATTACCTTTGCAATCTTATCAAGGATTTGGATGCCCATAACAGTGCTAAATAATTCTAATCAAAGGGGAATTAATGAAGTTCTACATATATAACGTGTGTTGTAATTTTCGATTGAAATAAGTACTCGTGTACGATGTAGAAATAATTCCTTTTAGTACGTGATCATGGGATATATGTCATGATCATTATATTGTTGTTCTAGCTCCTCTGATGAACAATAAACTGTTGTTTGTACGTGTTTTTAACATTTGTTTGCAAAATCGAGTTTAGGTTTGGTAGCTGGAGTACTGTTTGTTGGTTCAGTTCTGTTTAAGCATGAAGGAAAACATATGAATCATACCTGTCACCGCAGATAGTGCAGAGGAGAATCCTGTGAGAGAGTTCGACATGCCTGTCATCTTGATTCGGTTCCTCCTTAGGGTGCTGACTGATGATGGTGACTTAGAAACCGAAAAGGGTATCGGTTTAGGAGAGGAGGTTTCGTGATGATGTTATGGCTTATGGGGTGTGAATTGTGAAACTGAGTAACCCTTAAACCTCCACATAACTCTCCTTATATAAGCACCCAGGAGGAAACCTAATTAGTTACTAAGGGTAATATGGTCCATCAACAATTACCAACTAATTAAATAATAGGTTCTAATATATTTTGATCTCTATAATGTAAATGATTAAGATGGCTATAGATTAAATATTAAACATAACAATATTTAATCTTACATTCTCCCACTTAGCCGAGTAATCATTTACTATGAGTATTAGCTAAGCCTGATCAGGAGTTAACACTCATTTTAGCCTTAAACAAGTACTATAGCAGAGAAATACAGCCGTTGAATCATTATGCGACTCAGGACCCCCATTAATCATACTATAGCCTTAATTTAAAACCTAATCATCATGATCAAAATACACGTAAGCCCTTTGTTTGATTTGTAACTTTTATTTATTTGTCTATATGCCATTATACCGGTTGAACATATTCTAATAGACATACAAAATCAAACTTGAGGAAATTTCATAAAACATAAGCTAGTACAATATGCTCAAATAAGGTCTTTACATAATCCCATATTCCGAACATGTTCTTCGTAAACCTTAGGAGGGAGACCTTTAGTCATCGGATCCGCAAGCATATCCTTAGTACTAATATACTCGATACAAAGATTATTTTCCTCAACACGTTCACGTACAAAAAGATATTTCGTATCGAGATATAAACCAGCTCCAGTCGAACTGTTACTGTTCGAGAAACTAACGGCAGCTGAATTATCACAGTAAAGCTTCAATGGTCTAGAAATGGAATTAACAATTTTGAGTCCAGTGACCAGATTTCTAATCAACATTCCATGACAGGTTGCGTTATAAACAGCAATGTACTCTGCCATCATTGTGGAAGTTGTGGTCAACTGTTGTTTATGACTCTTCCAAGAGATAGGGCCGCCTGCTAACATAAAGATATAGCCCGAAGTGGATTTCTTGTCATCTTTGCATTTGGCAAAGTCAGAATCAGAATAGCCCACCACTTCTAGATGATCACTTCTTCTATAAGTCAGCTTATAGTCTTTCGTCCCTTGCAGATATCGAAGTACCTTCTTAGCTGCTTTCCAATGATCTAGGCCAGGATTAGTCTGATAACGGCCTAGCATTCCAGCAATATAAGCGATATCTGGACGAGTACAGACTTGAGCATACATCAAGCTCCCGACTACTGATGCGTAAGGTATCTGGCTCATTTGCTCCTTCTCAACCTCTGTTGTCGGACACTGAAACGAACCGAAAACATCTCCCTTAACTACTGGAGCGACGGAGGGTTTGCACTGTTGCATGTTATACCGTGTAAGGACACGATCTATGTAGGCCCTTTGGGACAATCCTAAGATCCCTTTGTTTCTATCTCGGTGAATTTCGATGCCAATGACATAAGATGCATCTCCGAGATCCTTCATGTCGAAGTTATGCGAGAGTAACCGCTTCGACTCATGCAACATGTCTAAACTATTACTTGCCAATAGAATGTCGTCAACGTAAAGGACAAGTATAGTAAAGTTGCTCCCACTCATCTTGAGATAGGTGCATTGATCCACTTGATTCTTCATAAAACCTTGCTTCTTCATGACTTCATCAAACTTGAGGTACCACTGACGTGATGCTTGTTTTAACCCGTAAATGGATTTCTTCAGCTTACAGACTAGATGCTCCTGACCTTCAGGCTCAAAGCCTTCAGGTTGCTTCATGTAAACATCTTCGTCCAAGTCTCCGTTAAGGAAAGCGGTTTTAACGTCCATCTGATGCAGCTCTAAGTCGAAATGAGCTACTAGGGCCATGACGATCCTTAATGAATCTTTACGAGAGACAGGTGAAAACGTCTCTTGATAATCAATTCCCTCTTTCTGAGTGTAGCCCTTTGCAACCAATCTTGCTTTGTAGCGTTCAACGTTACCATTCGGATCCAGTTTTGTTTTGAACACCCATTTGCATCCTACGGGTTTGACTCCGTTGGGTAATTCTACCAAATCCCAAACGTCATTTTTCTTCATGGAATCAAGCTCATCAATCATTGCTTTATTCCATTCAGAAGACTGATCACTGCTAATGGCTTCATTGTAAGAGATAGGATCATTTAGCTTTCCGGGATCCATTTCAGTCAGGTAGGTAACATAATCATCCCAGTTAGGAGGCCTTCTTTGCCTGGATGACCTCCTGAGTGGATTATCGGGTTCAGCGTTGTCTTGGTTTTGAGCGTTTGATGTGCCTTCGTCATGAGGTATAATGGGTTCTGATTGTAGAGGTAAATTTGCAGTTGGTGCAGTAGCTTCAGGAACAATAGTTGCATTGGGTACAAGAGGAGTAATCGGAGTAATGGTAAGCGACGAGTCTCTCCCCCCCGCGTCTTGTACTTCTTGCAATTCTTCGTAAGGGTTGGTACTGCTCCCACTGACCTTGAAATCCTCCAGGAACGCGGCACGCTTGGTTTCAACAATACGGGTGACATGGGAAGGACAATAGAAACGATAACCCTTAGAGTTCTCAGGATACCCGATAAAGAAACAGGTAACTGTCTTAGGGTCAAGTTTCCTTAGGAAAGGATTGTAAAGTTTTGCTTCAGCAATGCAGCCCCATACTTTCATATATTTAAGACTCGGTTTCCTTCCTGTCCAAAGTTCATAAGGAGTTTTAGGGACAGACTTAGAAGGAACTCTATTGAGTATATGAACAGCTGCTTTTAACGCTTCAGTCCAGAGGAATAATGGTAAGTTAGTGTTGGCTAACATACTGCGCACCATGTTCATAAGGGTACGGTTTCTTCTTTCAGTGACACCGTTCTGCTGAGGTGTACCAGGCATGGTGTATTGGTTCACAATCCCCTGGCCCTTACAAAACTCATAAAATGGACCAGGAGCTTGACCCACATCAGTATGTCTTCCATAATACTCACCGCCTCTATCTGATCTCACAACTTTAATCTGACGATCTAATTGCTTTTCAACTTCAGCCTTATAATCTTTAAAAGTTGTTAGAGATTCAGATTTCTCCTTAATAAGATACAAGTACATGTAACGAGAATAATCATCAATAAAAGTGATAAATGAAGTATGTCCTGTTATGCCAGCGATTTGGTAGGGACCACTAATGTCAGTGTGAATGAGTTCTAATAAATTAGAACTCCTAGTGGCACCTTTCTTATTCGCTAATGTCATTTTACCTTTAAGACATTTGACACATGTTCCAAAATCAGAGAAATCGAGAGAAGGTAAGACTTCATCCTTTACGAGACGATTTAATCGCTCTTTTGAAATGTGGCCTAAACGCTGATGCCACAACATGGATGAAGTCTCTAAGTCTCGTTTCTCTTCCATCTTTGTGAGTGATTCATTAATGTTATATGACAACAAAGATTTGGAAAAGCCATCATCTAGTTCTAATCTATAGAGACCTCCATCCAGAACACCAGTACCATAAAGAACAGAATCATAATGGATAGAGAGTTGGCGATGACCATGGGAAACAATAAAACCGTCCATGTCTAACTTTGGTCCTGATACAAGGTTCCGAGTTACCTCAGGAACATATAAGGTATCATAAAGTTTAATACATAAACCAGTTTTCATAACTAATTGTAATGTTCCAATGGCCTTCACTTCTAATTCTCGATCATCCCCAACCTTAAGCGTTCTTTGGTTTCTTTCCAGCTTCCGGATTGAAAGGAATCCCTGAGTAGAATTGGTAACATGAACCATAGAACCAGAATCAAACCACCAAGAATTAGCAGGAACACTTAAATTATAGGACTCAAGTATCATAAAATAATCGTTACCTTTCTTAGCCAGCCACTCCTTAAAATCAGGACATTCCTTCTGCATATGTCCTGTCTTTTTACAGAACTTGCAGCGGATACTGCCTAAGGAGTTCTTAGAGCTGGAAGGTGCACTTGCATTAGTGTTAGGATTAGACTTATGGACTTTAGAAGCATCCTTCCTCTGATAATTGTGCTTCCTTTTCTTAGGATTGGAGGTAGTAAAGTTGGCAACATCAGTATGGCGATCCATCCTCATACGCTCCTCCTCCTGTACGCACATGGCGACCAGCTCACTCATCGTCCATTTTTCCTTCTGAGTGTTGTAGTTGATCTTGAATGCTTCAAAGGATGAAGGAAGCGAAGTAATGATGAAATGAACAAGGAAACCATCACTGATTTCCATTTCCAGCCCCTTCAGCTTATTGGCCATGTCATTCATCATCATGATGTGCTCGCGAATGCCACTCCTCCCATCATACTTAGTTGTCACCAGCTTAAGAATAAGAGTACTAGCGTGCGCCTTAGACGTCCCTTTGAACTGAGCCTCCACATGTTCCAAGTAGGTCTTAGCATCTTCAGAATCAGGAATAGCTCCCCTGATTGCATTGCTTATGGATTGCTTCATAAACATAAGAGACATGCGGTTACACCTAGTCCACTTTTCATGAGTTAACTGCTCAGCAGCAGTACTTTGAGTGGTAAGGTCCGCTGGTTTTTTCTCTCTTAGAGCATAATCGAAATCAAGCAATCCGAGAGTAAGCATGAGAGCATCCTTCCATGCAGCAAAGTTATCACCAGTCAAAGGTGGAATCCCACAGTTGGGTGCTGATAGTGGAAATAAGATGAGCAAGTTATGATACTAAGGAAGAAATTCTAATGTGATCTATGGGCACGTTAAACTAAGGCAGGCAAAATAATGACCATTTTACATAACGAAGCTGTGATAATGTCTATTACTAACATCAAAATAATAGACTTAACTAAAAAAAATTCTACTTAAACGAAAACAAAACAGCTTTGGCCAGAAGTGTAATCATTTAAGCATATGTGCAAAGTGGTTGTAACAAATCAGCTTTGGCCAGAAATTGAAACAATCACTTTAGTTATGCACTTGCTAAGTATGCCATCTATGAAAGAATTAAATCAGCTTTGGCCAGATATTAAAACATTCATGCTTATGATGCACACTTAGCATAGCTTTCGTAATACTTGAATGATAAGTAGATGTATCAAGTCAGCTTTGGCCAGAAATGATATATCAAAAGCTCATTCAAGTTAAGCTATTTCTGGTTTTGTAAAACATTACATTATCTGATTCTGATTAATTAACTAAGTAAATTACAAAACCATTTATTTAATAGCAAACCACCCGTTAGCGCGGATCGAACTAATGATGTTATGGTTACAAAAATTTTTCTTTAGTTCACATTCAAACAGCTTAAAAATAATGAGATTGCGAGTCGCAACCACGATTTCGACTAATGATGTTATGGTTGCGAGTCGCAACTACGGTCTCGACTAATCACGTTATGGTTGCGAGTCGCAACTACGGTTTCGACTAATCACGTTATGGTTGCGAGTCGCAACTACGGTTGCGAGTAGCAACCTCATGGTTGCGAGTAGCAACCTCATGGTTGCGAGTGATGACGCTATGGTTGCGAGTAGCAACCTCATGATTGCGACTAATGACGTTATGGTTGCGAGTAGCAACCTCGTGATTGCGACTAATGACGTTATGGTTGCGAGTAGCAACCTCGTGATTGCGACTAATGACGTTATGGTTGCGAGTAGCAACCTCGTGATTGCGACTAATGACGTTATGGTTGCGAGTAGCAACCTCGTGATTGCGACTAATGACGTTATGGTTGCGAGTAGCAACCTCGTGATTGCGACTAATGACGTTATGGTTGCGAGTAGCAACCTCGTGATTGCGACTAATGACGTTATGGTTGCGAGTAGCAACCTCGTGATTGCGACTAATGACGTTATGGTTGCGAGTAGCAACCTCGTGATTGCGACTAATGACGTTATGGTTGCGAGTAGCAACCTCATGGTTACGAGTAGCAACCTCATGGTTGCGAGTAGCAACCTCATGGTTGCGAGTAGCAACCTCGTTAACAGCTGTAATTGTGATATCATAACCGAAAATTCGAAATCTAAGGGATTAAGAGATATCCTTTCCTGTTTAAGCTGATCTAATTTTGTTAACAGATTTCGAAATTATAATCTGCTTATCTTTTAACAGTTTTTGTAAAAAATTTAGAGGACAAAATTAGATCAAAATCAGGAAAAACACTTAATAATCCAAATCATATTCCAAAACATAACAGAATATTCGAATTTTCACATAAACATGATGAACCCTAATCATAAAAAATAAAATTCTGGAACCCAAAACCTGAATTTTTAATAATTTTACTAAACAGATTTCGGCTAAAACATGATCCAGTTAATTCGGTGAACAAACAATTAATCCTTTTCATCGAAAATCAGAGATCTCGAGTCGCAACATGATGAACTCGAAATCGGCTGTTATGTTTTTAAAGGTTTCAAAATTCCGTTTTCCAAGTTTCAATCCCAGAATTATGGATACGAAAAACAGAACTGACTAATCAACATATGCTCTGATACCACATGTTGGTTCAGTTCTGTTTAAGCATGAAGGAAAACATATGAATCATACCTGTCACCGCAGATAGTGCAGAGGAGAATCCTGTGAGAGAGTTCGACATGCCTGTCATCTTGATTCGGTTCCTCCTTAGGGTGCTGACTGATGATGGTGACTTAGAAACCGAAAAGGGTATCGGTTTAGGAGAGGAGGTTTCGTGATGATGTTATGGCTTATGGGGTGTGAATTGTGAAACTGAGTAACCCTTAAACCTCCACATAACTCTCCTTATATAAGCACCCAGGAGGAAACCTAATTAGTTACTAAGGGTAATATGGTCCATCAACAATTACCAACTAATTAAATAATAGGTTCTAATATATTTTGATCTCTATAATGTAAATGATTAAGATGGCTATAGATTAAATATTAAACATAACAATATTTAATCTTACACTGTTATGGTGATGGGATATTGAATGAGGTTTTAATGTTCTATAATATAATGAAACGTGTTCTAGTGGAGCCAAATCAAATAAGAGACAATTAATGCCAATAATTCACCCTTTTAACATCACCTTATCCAACTATACCTAACACTTTTACACACTAAAGTCAAAGATCCTTGTTATTTTTTAAAATAAAACCATATCTCAACTCAAACAGGTAAAGGGCCAAAACAAAACAACCCTCGACCCAAACGGGCAAAGGGAGAAAAAACTACAACATATACATCGAATATTTACACCACTCTTTCCAACTAATATATTTACAACCCGATCTATTTTTAGCCCACCCAAAACCTTTCGACTTAATCTCTATCACAATCTCTTGCGAACTTCTCCTGATCTGACTGAAAACCAACTCGTTTCTGCCTTTCCACATCAGGGCCGGCTCAAGGGAGAGTGAAATAAAGCAAGAGCTTTAGGCCTCCATTTTCCTAGGGCCTCAAATTCTAAAAAAAAATATATTATATGTTGGTAATTTTGGCTTTGAGATTGTTAACATTGAGGTTTATAATCTATAATTATGCGTATACAAAGATGATATATGAATAATAGGATTCATAGCAATTATTTTTGTTTACAAAAAGGGCCCCAATTTTGCTATCTGCTTTGGGTCTAGAAAAATTTAGAAAATTTTGAGCCGGCCCTGTTCCACATACACCAACAAGAAATAATTACCAGTCCCAGGATCATCTTCTTCATTTTCTTTTCACCCTGGATAGCATTATGAATATCCAAAAGATCTTTGAATTTGAAAGCGAAGATTGGGGGAATGTTACACCAGGCGCTGATTGCTGCCCACACCCGATTTGCCATCGAACAAGCAGTGAAAAGGTGGTCTACCGTTTCTTCAAACCCATCGCAAAAAGGACACATAACCGAAAAAATATCCATGTTCCTTTTCCTTAGATTGACTCTGGACGCAAGCCTATCCAAATTACCCCTCCAGACCATAATATTACTTGTTGATCAATATAACTAGAAAATAACTTATTTAAAATATGCATTGGGTATACCTAACCCAAAACACGTAGGAAAGATATTAATCGATTACAATCAGGATTTTATCAAAAGATTACAAATAAAATGATAATCTTCAATACCAATATAAAGTTTTTGGCATACCATAAAGACCAGATGCAAGCACTTTGAAAGGTAATAGGAATATATCTTTGAAAAAATAGAGATAGTGAGAATACTAAATAATGATTGGTTGCCAATAAAAAAGAAAAGAAAAAAAAACTATGTAATTTATGTATATGTCATGCACACACGTGTGACATAAAAAGTAAATTATTTCGGGGATACATTCAGGTAAACGGGTGTATATTATCGAGTGATTTGGTTGGGTACACGAGTTTATTATCAAATCTCATCTCCGTCCCATACTCGCAAAAAAAAAATTCCTATATCCGTCCTAAATACTACTGGTTTCAGGTTTTCATTGCCTCCCCTAGTTCATAGATAGCTCAACTTGAGGGAATTATCATGTGTTATATTATTATACATGAAAGACTTAGACTTCCCTATGTAATCTTTAGTTAGGGTGAGTGGAGTGGGGCGGTAAACCCACTCGGTACTGAACCCCCATCCACCGCCAACCTTTTTACCGAGGGGAGTTTACCGAAATGGGGGGTGAAATCGGTGAGGGGTCACTGAGTCGGTGAGAGGGAGGGAAGGGGGAGAGAGATAGGAGTGTGGTTGGGTCCATTCATTCTCAACCAATCACACATTTTTTTTTCTAAATAGTTTATCTAAAGTACCTCATAGGTAAACCACCGCCAACGTTTTTGAGCATTAGATAAACAATTTAGATGAATTGACGTGACACTATCTGATTGGGTGAATGATGAGTTTACCTATTCCAAATAGGTAACCACTCCCTTCAGGCTTATGGGCTTCCTTGAAGCCCATGTCCCCTTTTCATGGTAACTAGTATTTATTTCTAGCATGTTTATTATTGTATATTTTTTATTAGTATGTGGATCGTTTATTTGGGGATCTATCAAAACGTTGAATTTGATCCTCAACAATAAGAAACTACACCGGCACAAATGATATGCATTTACTTGTTTTTTTTTTTTTTTTTTTTTTTTGATGTTCGGTGATGTATTAATTAATGATCTTTTTTATGCAATGACGGATTCATAAACTTTTCTAGATGGTTCCTTGTAATAGATTTTTACTATTTTTATGCAATGAAGTTGGTTCCTTTTAGTAGATTTTTACTATTTTTTTCCATGTTGAACCAAAGAGTGATGGGAAGGTGACTACGTGGACCTTTGAGTTTGAGAAGGTGGATACAAGCGTATCCTATCCATCTCTCGAGATGGAATACCTGTGCATTTTTGACCCGGCCCGAAACCTGACACGAAAAAAAAAAAAAAAACAGGTTTGGTTCGACTTGCTAGTCTTGACTTGACCCGAACCCATCTTTCGTTAGACAATTTGGTTTTGGATGATTAATTTGTGTTCGACAATTTCATGCACACCCCTACCTTTGAGGTTTCCTTTGAACCTTTTGGTTCGATTAAAGCTATTGATTATTTGACATGTTCTTGATTGCCATTTGATTATGCTCTCACCCGTATCATTTGGTATCAAAGCTATTAGTTATCAAATGACTACTCATGGTGAAGGTCGACACCCTATTTGCCAAACCTCCAACCAAAGCAAAGCAGTGATGGAGTCTATCCCGATACATGAGATCTTAAGATCAAATGGCTCGAACAACAAGTCCGAGATCTTGAAATACAACAAGAGATCACATTGCTCCGTCAACGAGTCCAAGATCTTGAATTACAATGAGGATGCATATTAAGAAAGCGAATCGAGAACCATAGTCTGGGACGATGTGAACGAGGAAAAGAAGCATCCTTTCTACCACCACCACCCTCGGTTCCACAAGCCGATCTATCAAGAAAGGTTGTTAGTGATGGAGCTCCGGTGGTTCATGACGGTCTCGTGATGAGCAACGAGATCTCTAATAGTTGTTTGGGAAACCTACCTCCCATTTTGGGCCATGCTACCAGTGTTGCGGGGCGTAAAACCATGTTTAGTAACCAACTGACGAACAAAACCGGGAAAAGCGTAAAATAAAACACGAATTTCTACCATCAAGTGACTCACGTGACCTGACGTAAATGTTGACGAATTCGAATTTATACCGATACGTTTTAGAAAGTCAAGGGTCAAATATCTAGTAACTACTATAAAAGGAAAGAAACGTAGACATGTCTAAGTAACTTGTAGTTGAATAGACATTTAAGGATGATGGAGATGGATACTGGAATTTTTAAGTATAGACAAAGATATATGGTCGGTATGATATATGGATATGGATATTAAATAGCATTTAAAATATTCAACTATAAAAACAATAAAAAACTGTAGAATGAATCTATAAGGCGCCCTTGTTACAGGATTTTTCCTAGTTATAGTAAGTAAACGAATTAATCACATTTTCCTAATACACATGTGTGGTTAGTGGCAGACTCAGAAATTATTTGTTGGGGTTACGGATGAGGTGTTCAACCATATTTTCAAGTGGTGAGCAGGTTAGGGTTTTTGCCTAAAATATACACTAATTTTTTTTTCAAGGGGCCGGCCGCCCACCCTGGTCGAAGGGTAGGTCCGCCCCTGTGTGTGGTAGCCAAAATTTTCTTTATAAACCCATATATGTCTGCCTAAATCTTCCACGAACTCGCCATCTATCTTTGTAAGAAATGGCTTTATCAGGAAAGTTAATTGCTAACGTGGAGATTAGTAAGAGCGGCGATGTCTTCCATGATATCCTTAGGTACAAACCGCACGAGGTGGTTGCAGCATCCCCAGATAAGGTTCATGACTGTGAGCTTCATGAGGGTGAGCGAGGGGTCACTGGATCAGTCATCTCTTGGCACTTCACTCATGGTACGTGTCACATGACTTGTTTCTTTCTCAAATCTTGTGCAACATATTGATTAATGATAACTTTGAATATGCACGGAAAAAAGAGGGAAAGAAGAAATTCTCGAAACAGATAATTGAATCAGTGAACGAGGAAAACCATATGATTGTGTTCAAGGTAATCGGAGGGGAGCTTGTGGATGAGCTATACAAGAGCTTCGTAATCACATGGCATGTTGAACCAAAGGGTGATGGGCAGGTGGCTACATGGACGTTTGAGTTTGAGAAGCCAGACACAAGTGTACCATATCCAACTTCAATGATGGACTACCTTTGCAATCTTGTTAAGGAATTGGATGCCCATAACAACGCTAAATAGTTCGAACCAACTATCAAAATGGAGGGATATAGAGTTCCGCGTAATGTGTGTGTTTTAATCTACTGTTGAAAGAATAAAGTTAAGGCAGACATGGATGCTTGTGTGTTTGTATGCTGTAGAAAGCTTGTTATATAATTCCGCATAATATCATGCATGGATATTCTTCGTAATATCATGAGACATTGAGACATATGTATTCATCGTTATTATCGTTCTCCTAATATATGGTTATAATTAACCTGTTGATATATCTTGATTTCAATCTGTTATAATGTTATTGACATGCAAGCAACCAAATGATTCGTGATCTAAATTAAAGAGAATCACGATCTTTTATAACGTGCAACCAAACGATTAGTGATCTAAATTAAAAAAGACACCGGTGCTTGTACCTTGTTATGAACGTTGGTCAGAACCCTTATGACACGAACACAATGATAAACTACGAACAATCGAACGAATAACTATATTGAATGTGAAAGTATAAGTGATTCTGATGATTACAATTGAAACATACAAACCCTATTTATACTAAACGAACAGGTGCGATTGTAGAGACGTGTCTCTTTACGAATGGTTGTGACTCTTGAACTTGGGATGCGATTACAAATGAAGAGGTGTGTCTCCTTGTTTCTCCCTTGATGTCATCGATCAACAAGTGCGACTCTAGAGGAGTCGTATTCTTTAATTTGAGTTGGTTACAATCTTTCAGCTTTCCACCTTTGCCCCCTCGTACTTCATAACTACCCAGGGGTGAAGGATAAGAGGGGCGGGGAGGGGCGCCCGCCCCCCCCCCCCACTCGGTTTCTATAGAAATTTTTTGGTATATACGTTTTCGCCCTCCGACCGAAAAATTCAAGCTTCGCCACTGTAACTACCCTTTAAACTATTTACATAATGACCCTTTAACTTAGGATGTGAGGGATTAGAACTTCAATGAATTTTGTATAAAATAAAATTTTGATTTAAGTTTACGTATCTACGTTGCTGTCAGTTATGAATCTGGCTTTGATGGTCACTAGAAGGTGATGAAATGGGAGGACAGGTGTTTATAATAAAATGTGGTCACAGTGGAACCAAATCAATTAAGTGATGCCGACAATTGTAGTTGATATACGATGCCAATAATTCGACAAATGTTTAATGCAAGTATGTACTTGCTGGATCTCAGTATTAGAATATTATAACAATAACGATTATTAGACTCAGACTAACGCATCGACATAATTTGTCAAAGTTGCCTTGTTATATAATTTATATGTTTAATTTGGTTGGAATCAAATAAATAATATTTTCAATAAGTTAAGAATAACATATAAAATAAATTTAGAGAGAAAATGAAATCAAGTCAGCCAAAATCGAGTGAAGATCAAGTAAACTAAGACCATAGGGTATACTCTAACATATATTGGGTGTTAACGGTGATATGACAAGTTAACCGTCATTGCACATCACTCTTTCCTTGTGTTAAGGGGCGTTAAAGTAGTTAGTTATATGTTAACATGACGTTAAAAGATTGAATTAATTATTCTTTTCTTTTTTCAAACCAAAATCACTAAAAACAGGGTTAGATAAAGTTAACGGAATTAAATCATTTCCTTGATGTGAGACAAAGTGAAATAGGAAAGATGTGTAAACTGCATTGGGTTAATATAAACACATGATGAAGACAAATGAATGGTAAGATAGAGAAGATGGCAATTTTGTTGCTTTTTTTGAACGGTAAACCCACATCTTAAAAATGTACTCTTAAAATTCACCTTTTAGTGTTCACTATGTATACTTATACCCGAGATAAATTGTACTTGCATTGGCTGAGTACACTTTCCTTATTAACTAGAAAAAAGAAAATTGCAATTGACTTTTTTGTAGTTTGAACGGTATTTTCTGAACTTGCATAACTTTTCCATATGCTTCATTAATATTTCACAATTGACTATTAGAAAAAGATTAACTAATAGAAAAAAGAAACCACAATTTAACAATGATCGAGATAGATACTTGATTTTTAAGTCTCGGCAAGAATATATGTGGTTGATATGATTTATGGGTATGGATATTAAATTGCATCTCCAAATTTTAGCTTTATATATAAAACAATAAAAAAATATGTAGTGTGAATCTAGCACACTTGTTACGATGTTTTTTCGCATTACGAATTAAGCACGTGTGTCTTAGTTAATATTTTCTATATAAACCCATCTATGTCGGCCCATATTTTCCAAGAACTCAGTATCACCTACCTGGCAATCTTGGTAACTGTTTGTGAGTGTAATTAAGAAATGGCTCTATCAGGAAAGTTAATCGGTTACATAGAGATCAGTAAGAGCGGCGATGTCTTCCATGATCTCCTTAGGCACAAACCACACGACATGGTTGCAATTGCCCCTGATAAGGTTCATGACTGTGAGCTACATGAGGGTGAGAGAGGGGCCGTTGGATCAGTCATCACTTGGCACTATACTACTCATGGTACGTATAACATGACTTACTTGTTTCTTCCAAATCTTGTGTGTAACATATAGATTAATGATCTTTTTTATGAAAAAACTAAGAGGGGAAGAAGAAAACATCGAAACAGATAATTGAATCAGTGAACGAGGAAAACCACACGATTGTGCTCAAGGTAATCGGAGGAGAGCTTGTGGATGGGCAATACAAGAGCTTCACAAATACATTTCATGTTGAACCAAAGGGTGATGGGCAGGTGGCTACGTGGACCTTTGAGTTCGAGAAGGTGGATACAAGTGTACCCTATCCAACTGTGGAGATGGATTACCTTTGCCATCTTATCAAGGATTTGGATGCCCATAACCATGATCAATAATTCTAATCAAAGGTGAAATTGAAGGGTATTGGAGTTATACATATATGATGTGTGTTTTAATTTTTCAATTGAAAGAATAAAGTTAAGGCAGACATGATATAGCTGCTTGTGTGTGTATGATGTACAAATGGCTTTTTAAATATTTCCTTTTAGTTTCATGCATGGATCTGCGTGATCATGAGATATATATAAATATGTAATGATCATTATATTGTTGTTCTAGCTCCCCTGATGAGCAATAAACTGTTGTTTGTACGTGTTTTGCTTATTGTTTGCAATACGTTGTGAATCGATTTTATACACTTGTTTTATTTTAATCAAGTTTGCGTTTCGTGGCCGAAGATATAGGGAGGGGGCTGGCCATTGTCAAGGTCATGGGCGCAGCTTCCTTGGGGCGGGAGGGGGCGCCCGCCCCCCTGAACTTTTCGATGTGTAGTGTTATGAACAGTACCTTCGTATAGAAATTTTTAGGTATGTATATTTTCGCCCCCTCGGAATTGAGAAAAATCGACCCCCAAGCTTCGCCAATGGTCAACATGACGGGATATTGAAGGTGTTTTTAATGTTGTATAATGAAATGTGGTCCAGTGGAGCCAACGCAAATAAGAGATAATGCCAATAATTTGATCCATATCTAATGCAACTACTTACGTGGAATACAATATTAGAATATTGAAAATTGTAACAAAGTTCACTTGATGCAACTAAACCCAACACTTTTACACCTACTGGAGTGATTAAAGTCAAGAAATGAGAAAAAAAAGGGAGAATTTCAAAAATAATCCTAAAACTATTTTCAAATTTGGCAACCTTACTCGTCCCTGGAATGGTGCATCATACGCGGGATGCGTCTTTCAAGCACAAGATGCGTCTTTGGATTGAAACCGAATAAAAAATGGACACGTGTGAACCAGTGGATAATAACATAAATTATGTGGGTCAAGAATGGCAATAAGAAAGTCATGGTGGACACGTGTCCATTTTTTATTGGGTTTCACTCCTAAACGGCGGCGAAGGTGGTTGTTCGAAGGTCCAATGACGACGATAACAGCATCCGGGTTTAAATCGGCGACCGGGCATGCTATTTCCGGCTATTTAAGGTCGCCACAGTCCCTAGCTACCATTGCATGTGGTTTTATCTACCCGATCTGTAGCGGCAAGGGTTTGAAGGTAAGGTCCCGACCTCTTTTTCGCTTTTCCGGCTACACTAATTTGTTCTTTCCAAGGTTTAATGACAATCCCGTCATTTTAGGGTTTGTGCTAGTGGTGATGGTGGAGCTATGGTACTGATTCAATGATTTTGAGTGTGGTTGGCAATGGCAGGTGTCGCGGATTCTTGTAGGACCAACAACATGATAGAAGGCGGTTAGATCCCCATTTCCGTTCGTTAGCCAGGTGATCCCAACTAAGGGCATTATTGTAATTTCGTAACAAATGGCACTATTGTAATTGGTCGAAAGTTCATGGAGCATGGCACAACGTGGAGGACTAAAATGTGTTTGGTCGGTGGCGAGGCCACCGACTTTGTACTTTTAAGTATATAGGGTAATATCACAATGATAACAACAATAATAGTATCTTATTTAAAAACGTTGTGGTTCCTGAGATGCCATACCTTATCAGATATCTTGAATGTTTGATGGTTGCACCCACCCATATCTAGTGGGTAGTTGACACCCCACCTATAAGAGTGGTCGATCATAAACACGACCAGCAAACTCATCTCAACCTCTATAACAGGGAATTGTAATGGGGCGAGTTTGGGACAGGTTTGGGTAACTTAAATATCATACTCGATTATAAAAGCTTATCTCATACCTGGTCTAAAACCCATCAAGTATCTATCGAGAAACAAAATTGAAATAAAAGAACCGGAAATATAGCATTGCACCACGTACAAAACAAAAGAGAAATTTATAAGAAAACAATCATGAGATTCGCAAGATGCTTACAAGTGGAAAGATCGAGGAAGATAGAGGCATTGTCTTGTTAGGAGATCGTAAGACTTTTTTAAAGATTTTTTTTGGGCCGGCTCACTACAAGAAATTAGACATGTGGGGACAAATTTTTTTAAGTCTGTAGGGAGGACATGTCGTCCCTACAAGTCTCAACAGCTTATAGGGACGACATATTGTCTCCATCAGTTTCGTCTCTACAGGGCCCTCCCAATAGGTCTCCTTGGTTGTCTCCAAAGGTGTTGTCCCTATAGATTAACTTTTAGGGACGACTTGTCGTAACAATAGTGCTATTTTAAAAAATACTATTTTAAGTCTGTAGGGACGATATGTCGTCTCTATAGATTTAAAATATATATTTTTTTACTTTTTTGTTATATGTTTAATGGGACAACATGTCGTCCCTAAAGACTTGAAATAAAAAAAAGAAAAAAAACCTGGAAATCCTGTAGGGACAATATGTCGTCCCTATAGGTTTAAAATATATATTTTTATTTTTTGTTATATGTTTATTGGGACAACATGTCGTCCCTAAAAACTTAAAATAAAAAAAAAATAAAAAACCTGGAAATCCTGTAGGAACGACATGTCGTCCCTATAGGTGTACGTTTAAGAAAAATAAAAAATAAAACATTTTTACCTATAGAGACCATATGTCATCCCTATAGGTACATAAAAAATAAAAATAAAAAATTACCAGGTTTTTAAACCAAAAAATCATACAAATTAAATAAATTTAAACTTGTTAAAACGTGTTAAACGAAACTACAAACACAAATAACATAGCAACAATACTAACAAACTACAATTAAATGCTAACTTTTAGTTGTTTAAAATGGGTTCGGGTCTAATTCTTAGTTAAATGGGTCATGACCCAAACGCACTTTTATTAAGCTACTTCCTAAGCAAATTCTATCGGGACACAACAAGCAAAAAAAGAAAGATTAAGATATTACGGTAGTGTTACAAGGGGACTTTCATTCCAGTAAATCAAATTACAAAATTTTTCAAACACGTTAAAGAAATGCATGAGCTCTTTCATTTATATTGTAATACATATATGAGCAATATACCTGTAGAACAAATGTAGAAGATGACAACAAGAGTGTAGTGCCAGTTGTTATAGCCTCATCAATGCTTCTGGCGATTGATCACCTGCAATCTTTATAAGCCAATAATCAGTAACCACACATAACAAAACTGAATACAGCATATGATAATTTCAATATACAAGTGTTCTATCAAGCTTTTCTTCCTTGACCAACTATTACATTGATGGCAATGCGACAACAATATACCAATGTATTTACAACAGCAAAAACACAAAGGATTGCTAGCGGCTACTGATCAATATAAAAAAAACATGAGCATCAAAATAGTTTCTCACCATATCAGATCTGGAGCGAAATAGGAACTCCAGAATCCGAGTGCCAATAGCTCCATTAGGTGGGAGTTCGAAGGCTATGAAAGCAAGAGTAGACGGAACACCCTATGACAGAACATAGATAAATAGCTGGTCAATAAAAACAAGGTGTGTCATTTCTACAGAACATGTGTGAAGCAATCTTACCTGATATAAACCCATACCAAAGACAAATTCAGCATAAGCCTTCAAACGTGCAAGCGAAAGCTCTAAGACAAATTCATCTTAAATAGCTGCAAAGATAATAAAAAGTTGCACAAGAACTATATCGACGTCTGAACTAAAATGCACGCGAGAATGTAAATAAGAACTATATCGACGTCTGAACTAAAATGCTTAACTTGACAAGTGTTTGAAATCTTACCTGTAAACAACTCCAATATTAGGAGTCAAAATCTGGATCTTTTGCACCTAAGACCAAAAAAACAAATTTCAGAAGCAAGTATCTGTATTGCATGTCTAGTTATACTATATAAAAAAAGTGATACTGCTTTAATGATATTTAGCATACATACATATATGTGGAACCTATCCAAATGGTTTAAGATGCCTACTTAATCAGAGGGTCCAAAACCTACTAAACAATTATGCTTCTTCTTATGTCCGTTTTCGTCTTCATTATAATAGACATAATCCAAATACAAGTATGCCAACAAAAGGAGATGCTTATGTATGATCATTGCACAAAGTGATTAAAATAATATTTTGCTGCATGTTAGAATGCCAATATTAACACCTATAGTTTTAAACATACAATTCGTACTTACCGATGTCTCATCGACTAAAATGGATGGGAGCTTCTTTTCGGTTACAATTACAACTCCGTTAGAAGCTGCAATAAATCAATAACCAGTTCAAAATGTAAGAGTAGACTAACAAATCGAAATAGGCAAAAGTAACAATTGTCACAGTAGAAACCCATACCATAATTTTCTGTAACTTAAAAAGAGAAATTAACAGAGATTTTATAATTTAAATATGATATTTACATTTGTGTTTTTTAAGTAAATTTTAATTTTAATATATTAATTTCAGAAAAAAAAAAATCGGGTTGAACGGGTCGTGTTCGGGTCAACCAACGAAACTTAGTGAGATCCAACCAACAATGAGTAATGACTTCTTAGGTTTCTTTTTTTTTTTGAACAGCATCTCGATCAGGGCTATACATGACCAAAGCTCGGTTGAAGTGGGATTTGAACCTGAGCACTCCCGGGCAGGAACCCACAAGGTGGTAAACCTTCCCACCTCCATTGCAACCACTAGGCTACAACATCATTGGTGTAATGACTTCTTAGTTAATAGAAAACCAATGACCAAACATTTAATTAAGAAAGGCTTAAATGAGGTACTCCATTGAAGATGTGAACCAAACGTTGGCCACCAGGACCCGCCGACTAAAGAAAATATCACTCTTTCATTTCAAATTAAATTTTTTTTAATAATTAAACTCCATTCTTATCATACTTTCTTTAGCATAAACATAATAAAAAGTGACAACCTTTGATCTAACTATTATTTGTTAAGGTTTGATCATAATTAACCATACATAGCGAGTCAATCTTATTGAATTCCGAGATCAAAACTAAGCACCACCCACGTGCCTGTGACACAGTGATTTACCTCTCTCATGTTAGCTGTAAGATCGACTGCTGGGAGGTACTTAGCAAACGTCATCTTAATTATTGAATTTCCAAACACATAGAGCCTGACTGCACCAAGATGTTAAGCTCCTCGGACTCTGCTCAATAGTGACAACTAAACCAATTGGTCAGTACTGTCCAGACACATATATATGTATTTTCTTTGTTTGTTTATAGCTGAGGTTTGTCTAGAATATATACCTGAAAATGATGCCTAGGCCTAGTGATAAGGAAAGTCCATCATACAACTTGGTTGTGAGTCTCCGACACCATGTTCTACTTGTCAGCCCTCTCTTTCATTTTTAACAAACAAAAATGTAAGTCCATCAAGTGCTCCAAAGAAATCATCTGAAACAAACAGATACTGTATATTCTCTAGTTTTTGTTTTTTAATGTACCTGATAGTCATCCGAAGAACCTAACGCTTTTCACACTATCACTGTTGTTCCATTTACCAAAAGCCCTAACGCTTTTCACACTTTAGTCTTGACAGAACTACTACCGACGCACGATTAGAGAATCGAACACCGCCATAGGGTTCGCCATGTTTTAAGCCTTCGATTGGTACAAGTCACGTGCTAAAGGAGACACCGGAGGCTCGCCAGATTGACTTCGTCTTTAGTCGTCTCTCCACAAAAACAAATTAAGCAATAAATGTGAATTATTGTGGCAACAAATAAGCCTCAAATGAATAACTACAAATAAATGAAATTGTTCAAAGATCTTACTTTCATTCAACAACAACAAAATTTATTCAATTGGCCTTCAAAAGAGTACCACGTTTCTCTAAGGTAGCGTTCGTTTCATGGAATGGAATGGAATGGAATTAGGAAGTTTTTCTTTGTAAAATTGATCTTGGTTGGGGGAGGGAGGAATTTGAAATCCCATGAATTTCTTTAATCAATGAAATTTGTGACTATTTCAACATTCCATTCCATTCCTTCATTAGAGTGAAGGATTTCTAAGGAATATTGAAATAGTCACAAATTTCATTGATTAAAGAAATTCATGGGATTTCAAATTCCTCCCTCCCCCAACCAAGATCAATTTTACAAAGAAAAACTTCCTAATTCCATTCCATTCCATGAAGCGAACGCTACCTAAGTTTCCTGTAACCAAATCATTTATAACAAATTTTGAGCACAACTAAACTAGTTGTTTAAATCCTAATAAGCAGCACAAAGTTTGAACACTTAACTAGTTGCTTAAATGTTTATCCATTGACAAAAAAAATATGGGTCAGTTAACAGTTAACACCTTGACTACTTTTCTAAACCACTAATCCATTACCAGCAATCAAGGTAGATGGGGATTAATAGTATAAAGTGTAGGGTAGATGGGGCTAATAGTTTGACTTGTGAGGTCCAGTTAGTGTGAAAATATTACCCTCTGCAATGGAAAAATATCCAGCAAAATAACAGCAAATAAGGAGCAGCAAAAACAAGTAAAATATAGTACGTAGACATTTTGTAATACTACAATTTGTTGAATCATGTAATCAAACCCAATACATCACTAAAAGGGGCACCCAATTGGCCTGTACACTAACCCTAATAAACTTCCAATTGACCAGTACACAAACCCAATGGCCCAGTACAACGAAACTGAAATATTAAATCTCAAAAAGCAAAAAAGTAAATGGAGAAATATGAAAGGATTACCGGCTGCTTGTGGAGTCTTTGGAACTGTGCAAAATCCGAAACACGAACTCGAAAACCCGATTTTATGTTAGAAATCGTTACGCATAACCAGCACGTACACAGTGTAAAATGAGGCATGTTAGTTATCGACATGAACCTATCGATACCAATGACTGCGGGTTAACTACCCAAGGCAGTTCGCGATACACACTCACCACTGTGAGCCATGTAACTAATTGTCCTTAGCAACCCTGAGTGAACCAACACAACCACAAGAATGAGTAGTAAGTCGACACAAGCTCTGATTCTATCGGTTTGGAGTGCGTTGAGTGTAAAAGAGTTGAAAGAAAGTTGAAAACCCATCTTTCAATCCTTTTTATTGTCAATATGTTTAGATCTATGAAAGATCTTTGTTTGTTTATGTGGAAATCGGTTAGATACTCGTGAATTAAAGATGATGCAACTTCGAATGGAATAGACGTCTCGCTCACTTGCTTTCTTAACTCCATTAGGAAGAAATTTCATATTGAGCATGTAAGGACTCTCAAAATTTCCTAAAAAAAATATACCCATAATTATAAACCCGGACCCCTGAAACCCTAGACCATATCAAAAATCAAGAAAAACAAAATTTTAGGGTCTCAGGCGGGCCGCGTAAAAGACCAGTCAGGTCTTACGCGGGCCGCGTCAACACTAGGTTGACCGGATAAGTATGCCGGGGACACATGTTGAACAACGAGGGGACCTACGTATGACCAATCAACCCTACTCGTAGACTGGGCGGCCACGCGGGCCGCGTAAGAGTTACGGGTAGGTTTACGCGGGCCGCGTGAAAGGAAAATTTCAGCTATAAATAGCTTGTTACCTGCACAATTCAAAGATGTCGAAACTTTTTCAACTTGAATATTTGAGTATTGTCTGAATTCGGGCTATGCTCTGTTATTCGTTGTGAATCCGCTGAATATTTAAGTATTGCCCTTTGTTAATCGTTGTGAGGGTTTAATCTCGTGAATTGTCGTAACTGTTTTATTAGTTACTAACCCCGTTTGTGTGCATTGTTATTTAAATTAGGTTAATCAAGGCTAATCAGTAGGCTTATACTCTGCTCGTTAAATCTGCAATGTGAGTCATTCTCTTTTTATCAACTGTTTTACAATACTCCATATTATTTTCCAAAGTTATAATTAACAGTGATTAAGTTTACGTAATCACCAAATTACAACCGGTATGTGGGGTATTGTGCACATTACTACTATTGTTATCACTTTAGGTGGGCGAACCTAATTAGTGATATTCGTCACCATTGGGGCAGCCAATGGGGGATATGACCACAGTCACCGAAATGAGTCGAGTGACAAATACTGTGGGTAGTTGGTTTGATATCAGAAACATTGTAATATCTCTTAATACTGTGAATTATAACAAATGGGTCATTTTAGTAAACTGAATGATTCACTCAGTATTTCCCCGCTGACAAAACCTTTTTCAAACATGTTTCAAGTGATCTGTTGTGATCCAAGAAAAGTGTCGTGAAGCACTACAAGCTTAGAGAAGTGGCTCAATGTAAATAAATAAAGAAACATGTTTTGAGAAATAAAGATTTCCCCGGGAAATCATCTTATTGTAAATTACAGGGTTTATCCCTAAACTTTATGTAATAAAGTAAACGAGCATTTGAGTATTAAAAGATCCTGTATTAAAAAGACTTCCGTTGTCGCCTAAATTAAATACCACGGGATTCCTGTCCCGCGGCTCTGGACCTGGTTAAACCGGGGCTAGGGCCGTGACAGAGCATACGAGGCATACCTTTAAGACATTGGCCAAGTGCCCCCAACATGGCTACGTTTTCTATCCCATCGTTCCTAGCAAAATCGCCTAAGGAGGTGTTCATCCTCCCCGCCCGGTAAGGACTTCGCCCCTCTATCATTGTTTGAGGGGATACCAACATGACACTATAAGACACGGTGTTATACGATACCATACTATACGATACTATAGGGCCTAGTATAGGGTTATTCGATACAATACGATATGACACTATACAACACAATGATACACTATACTAGGGCCTAATATAGGGCTATACGATACTATGTGATATATAAGATACGACACTTTATGACACTGTATACGACACGATGCTATACTATACTATACCATTATAACATACAATAGTATACTACACGATATTATATGACACGACACGATGCGAAACGACACTATGCGATACTATATTATACAATAATTATACACATATATATATAGACATACACATATACATGTACTAGTGAAAACATTTTCTTACTATTATTAATAATAATGATAATAAAAGTTATTATATTATTTATAAAATGTTTTAATAATATGTATACATTATATGTAAAAATGTATATGTATATGTGTTTAAGCTATACATATTATTATTAATAATATGTATACATTATTTTTATTTTTTGTTATCTAATAAAAATAATAAAAGTTATTATATTATTTATAAAATTATATATATTAATAATAAATTACATATGTAAAAATAATGATAATAATAATAATATTAATTAATAATAATAATAATAATAATAATAATAAAGTTAATAGTTCTAAATAAGGATAAAACAAAAGGAATACATAAATTTGACTTATAGGGAGGACTTATCCTCCCTATAGGGTTGAAAAATTGGTGGGAAACTTTTGGCCGTGTGGTGGGAAATGTTACCGCCTAAATGAAAACTTCTTTACTTTTCAAAATTTGTAGATACAATTTGTAGGGATGAAAAGTCGTCCCTATAGGTCGAACTCTATTTTTATTTTTTTTCTTAATTTCTTATATTTTTAACATTACCACAATGAAAATAAAAAGAAAAGTATTTAACGTTGTAGGGACGAAAAGGCGTTTCTACAAATTGAAGAGATTTTTAGGATTTCTAATTTATTTTAATAAAATTAAGAAAAATAAAAAGATAATTATTTTCAGCCTATTGGGGCAACATGTCGTCCCTATATGGTAACCTAGTTAGAAATGCATGTAAACCCTACAGGGACGAAATGTCGTCCCCATAGGTAGTTCTATAGGGACAACTTTTGTCCTCCCTATAGGTTTTGTCCCAACAAGTGTTTTTTCTTGTAATGTCTATAGGCTTGGTAACTTAGGCACGAGCCTAGGCCACCAAAAAATAAGGGTCTCTAAGTTTTTAGAAATATTTTATATATAATATATATGTGTTAAGCCCAAATAAATACGTTTATTTTAAAATTAAACTGGTTTTTCATTGAAGAAACCCCAGATAAATATTGTTAAACAAAAAAAGGTCAAGTTTTGAAAACCCATTTCGCCTTGATTTCCCACTATTACAACACGACAACCATCGACCTAGTCATTAATATTTAGCGGCCTAAAACCCCTAAATACAGACGCAATCATCGTTCCCACTTCCCATCGCAACCTGCTTTCAATTTCTAGGCTATCGGCTATCCCTAGACGAAAAAGTAAGGGTAATCACCCATGGCGTCCAGATTGGAGTAGAGTTTATCGGCGAAATTAGGGTCTCCGCTTCATAGTTCGCTTAGGGTCTCCAAAACGTAAGAAATACCCTTCAGCAGGTTTGAATGTTAGAATTGAAGAATTGAGGATTGTGGTTGTGGTACTAACTAAAAAGTGACGATTCAGTGCCACTAAAATATGTGTATACTTTAAATGATATTATACTATATATGTGTAGGTAGAGGATCCTGTACATTAATCCATAAGTGTGAGAAGTGTATTATAACACTCTATATAACATTATATAACACTATATAACACCATATAAACACCGTATAACATTATGTAACACCATATAACACTATGTAACACTATATAACACTATATAACAAATATAACACTATAGTTTGTCTGATAGCATGTCTATGATAGATGTATAGTGTTATATATTGTTATATAGTGTCATATAATGTTACATAGTGTTAGATGGTGTTATATGGTATTACATAGTGTTATTCATGTTTATATGGTGTTATATAGTGTTATAATACACTTCTCATATTTCTGAATTAATGTACACTATCCCTACCCTATATGTGTATACTCTAAATGATATATAAAAAGGTATAATTATTCATTTCTTCCTCATAAAAGTTTTTTTTTTTTTTTTTTTTTTTTTTTTTGGCTCCAAGCTTCTTTTCACTTGAGGCTGAAAATGTTGCATGGAACCGTGGCGTTGTTGTCTCTAAAACTATATTTTCCCCTCGAAAACAGGCGACTATACATGATGATGTTTTATCGTGGCAAACGAGTGTGAACTAAAAGTATCTAAATTAGAAACAAAAAGTTGTTTATGGGTCCTTTTCTTCATTATTCTGGTTGATTTCGCCATTTTTGAAAAAAAAAAAAACTTGGGCCAGTTATAATTGCTTATTGTACTACTACCGAAATTGGAAAGTGAAAGCTGATAGTTAAAATGGTAAAAGGATTTGAGTGTTGGTGTGTGGTCACAGCCAATATTTTCTATATCGCCCTCAATCTCTACCTATATTTTCCACAAACACATATTATAAAAGAAATTGTTTTGGCCTTTGTTAGAATAATCAAGAGATGGCTCCGTCAGGAAAGTTAATCGGTTACGTGGAGATCAGTAAGAGCGGTGATATCTTCCATGATATCATTAGACACAACCCGCACGAGATGGTTGCAATAGCCCCTGAAAAGGTTCATAACTGTGAGCTGCATGAGGGTGAGAAAGGGGTCGTTGGATCAGTCGTCTCTTGGCACTTCACTTATGGTACGTATCACATGACTTACTTATTTCTACCCGAATCTTGACTAACATATTAACTAATGATATTTTTTATGCATGGAAAAGATGGAAAGAGGAAAATATCGAAACAGATAATTGAATCAGTGAATAAGGAAAACCATACGGTTTCATTCAAGGTAATTGGAGGGGAGCTTGTGGATAAGTTATACAAGAGCTTTAGAATCACATTTCATGTTGAGCCAAAGGTGATGGGCAAGTGGGGACAGTTACTTTAGAGTTTGAGAAGCGAGACATAAGTGTACCTTATCCGACCTCTTTTATGGACCTTCTTTGTAGTCTTGTTAAGGATATGGATGCCCATAACAAAGCTACATAACTATGGTCCTAGACGAAAATATTGGAGTGAATTGAGTTCTGAATAATGTGTTTTTTTTTCGGATTGTAATTTGAAAAATAATTTGGGGCATATATGCCTGCTTGTGTGTGCATGTTGTAGAAATGGCTTGTAATAATTTATGATCAATGTCGTTTCTTTCCAGATGATATTATTGTATTGTTACATACATATCTTGTAAAATATATCTTGAAGCTGGACCTGTCTTACTTTATTCACAAACACCCTACAATTCGTAAGTCAAATAAAATCTAACAGGTTCCGTTATGAAATGTTGAAACTGGATTTTGGAGAAGAAGTCAGTAAGTGGTTCGAAGATATGGAGGGGGTAGGGGTGTAAACAAGCCCAGAGGTTCGAGAGCTACTCGTTATAGGCTCGGTTAAAAGCTCAAACAAGTTGAGCTTTAATGAGCCCGAGCTCGTTTAGTTATCGAGCCCGAGCTCGAGCCTGAAATACAGAGCTCATTTAGGCTCTCGAGCATAAACGAGCCCAAACAAAATTTTACTATTTTGTATATAATAATAATGATTACATTGGCGAGCCGAGCTCAAGCCTAGCTTTGGCTAGTTTAAGCGATATTGAAGTGATCTCGAGCCGAGCTTTTAGCTTGTTTGAGGTTGTTCTCAAAATAGCTCGAGTTCGAGCTTCATAAAAACATGACGAGCCGAGCTCGAGCCTAGTCGGGCTCGGGCTCGGTCCGGCTCGTTTACACCACTAGAAGGGGGTTTGTCACTATGAAGGGGTTTATAATGAAATATTGAAATGTTGTCAGAGACACCAACACGTGTGGCCCACTATCCTAAACCAACAACATCATTAAAACAAAGAAAACCCAGTTGGGTCACTTCGCGCTACGCGACGGTGGTAGAATTATGCGGTCGTGTGACGCAACAGCTCTTTGACCACCAGCTGACACATGGCACCACGTGGCATGCCTACGTGGTGACTCATGACACCTAAGCCCTAGCTAACACATTCGCGCTACGCGACGGTGATGGTGTAACCCGGTCGCGCGACGCGACGAGTTGTTCCTCAGCTATAAATTGGGCGTGAACTGAGCATTTCAGACTTGCTCAAATCAACGGATGTTTAAGTGCTGCCTAAATAAGGCTATACTCTGTCATCTACGTTGTGGTTTTGATCTCGTGATTATCGTTATAGTTGAATTGGGTTAATACACTAATACGTATTGCATTGTGTGCTTAATCAGGAACCCAAGACTTAGACCGGAAGGTTATTACTGAAAACCCTAAATATACAACGTGAGTCATTCTCTTTTATCAAATGCTTTCAAAACCCTAAATGTTTTCTAGTTGTATTTACAATGATTAAGTCTTTGTATTCCAGTATGTGGGGTTTTGTATACACTACTTAATAAGTTTCACTAGTTGGGAGAATGACTAACATTGATATAACCATAGTCACAGGAATTGCCTAGTGACAAATACCTTTGGGTAATAGTAAGATATAAACAAATGTAAAAACTCTTAATGTTGTAATTACAATACAATGTCTTTTATACGAATTGAATGAACTCACCAGTGTTTTTCACTGATCAAATGTTTTTAAAACGCATTTCAGGTGATTTACTGTAATGAGAAGAAAAAGTGCTATGAGGCACTCAAGCTTAAATAAGTGGCTATATAAACCTGAATAAAACGTGTTTTGTAATCAAGGGTTTATCCCGGTGAAAATCCTTTATGTAAATTCGGGTTTTATCCCACAGTTTATGAAATGAAAACTAAGGTGTTTTGAAAACTCTGATATTTTTCCCGACACTCGGTCTTAATAAATTTTTCGTTGCAATAAACTTAAGAAACACTGGTACCACTTGTATCTGCCCACAGCTCTCGCCCAGGGGGGGTCGGGGGTTGTGAAAGGGCGGCTGTGGTGGTCGTGGTGGGTCGGCTTTGGTGGTGGTGGTGGTGGTGGAGTTGGAGGTGGAGGTGGAGGGTGGCCGGCTATGGTGGTGGTGGTGGTGGGTCGGCTATGATGAAGATGGATACGGGTTATTACAACTTCTCATACGTATTACAATTTTTTTTAAAAACGTTTATACGCCGCTCATAGGGCAATGAGAGGCGTATAGATATACGAATTCTGACACCTTTTCAGGTCATACGCTGCGTATAGGGTAATGAGGGTCGTATATACTTACTTTTTCTGAAAAGTTGCTAGAAAGTGTATTTCTATACGCCTCTCATTAACCTATGAGCAGCGTATAAAAAGTTTTCTTGCCTTTTATAGCTACAAACAATTTACCTATCCATAAGTACATACGAAAAGGGGTTGGACCACACGAGAGGAACTCTGGACCACACGATGACGATCCAAAAGTGCACACACACGCACATATATCTCGTATAGTTCTCGCTCTCGTATATCTCTATACGGTTGGAATATTCAAGGTTTGTAATCTTCAATCGTTTATGGTTTTTTTTTTTTGCCATTTGTGGTGGTGTTGAGGTTGTGGTTATTGTTTTAGGTCGTGTTGGGGTTGTGGTTGTTGCTTGCGGTGGTGGATTATGGTGGTTGACGGTGGTGAGGTGGTGGTTGTCGTGGTGTTTGGGTTGGGGGTGGTGGCTGTTGTGATGGTGGGTGGTGGTTGTGATGGTGGTGGGTGATGGTTGTGGTATTGGTGGGTTGGCTGGGGTGGTGGTGGTGGTGTTGGTGGGTCGGCTGTGGTGGTGGTAGGTTGGTTGTGGAGGTGGATGAGGTGGTTGAGGGTGGTGGTGGGCTAAGGTGATGTTGTGGTGGGTGGTGGTTGTGGTGGTGCTTGGATTTGTTTTTTTATTTTTTACAATATATTTTTGACGGTCGAGTCTAACGCTATAATTGCATGCTTTCTCCCCAAAAAAAGTTGTAGAATGAATTTATAAGGGCCTTGTGGCCTTGTTTCAGGATTTTTCCTAGTTATATTAAGTAAATGAATTAATCATAATTTTCTAATGCGCGTGTGTGTTTCTTTATAACCCCAAATTTTTCTTTATAAACAAATCTATGTCTACCTAAATCTTCCACGAACTCGCCACCTATCTTTACAGACAGTGGCGAAGCTTGAGATTTTCGAACCGGGGGGCGGAAGTCATCGGAACTAAATATTTCTATAAAACTGGGGGGTCGAAAACGTATATACCGAAAAATTTCTATACGAAAACTACATACTCTCCACTACTAAGCGAAAAGTTCGGGGGGTCGGCCGCCCCTTCCCGCCCCTTAAAAGCTTCGCCCATGTTTACAGAAATGGTTTTATCGGGAAAATTAATTGGTAACGTGGAGATTAGTAAGAGCGGCGATGTCTTCCATGATATCCTCAGGCACAAATCGCACGAGGTGGTTGCAGCATCCCCAGATAAGGTTCATGACCGTGAGCTACATGAGGGTGAGCGAGGGGTCACTGGATCGGTCACTTCACTCATGGTATGTATCATATGACTTGTTTCTTTCTCAAATCTTGTGTAACATATTGATTAATGATAACTTTGAATATGCATGGAAAAAAGAGGGAAAGAAGAAATTCTCGAAACATATAATTGAATCAGTGAACGAGGAACAAGGAAAACCATATGATTGTGTACAAGGTAATTGGATGGGATCTTGTGGATGAGCTACACAAGAGCTTCGTAATCACATGGCATGTTGAACCAAAGGGTGATGATTATATGTGGCGGTGTTGGGGCATGGAGAGGCTCTCACCTCCCCTCAAGCCGCCAAACCGTCTAGCCTAAGTTAATGATTATATGTGGTTTGTAAACATATTTTACCCTCATGAACTTTATGAGATGTAATGGTATTGTTTAGGCAATAAAATCTTACATCAAACATGACAACAAAAACAAAAAAGGATGTAACACCTTTTTACTATGGTTTTACTCATCTTCTACCGGTACTTCATCTTGGAGTATTAAGCGATGATTTTCAATAGGAGTGATCTCTATTCGCACTTCGATTTCACCGGTTTCAGCGTTTTTCAATCGTAGGACCATATCTTGTATAATCACATCCTTATTCCATATAATGTGGCTCTCTTCAACTAGGTTGTTATGTTCATCGGGTTGAATAGTTTCGAGTTTAGTACCAGCCTGTAGATCGCGAAAATCTCTGCGCTTTTCCATGCACTCGATGTACGGATTTAAATCTATATGTGTTACTCCCATGATATCATCATCACTGAATGTGTCCTTATCATGCACGGTCTAAAACATAACATGTTCTCATTCATTAATATAACAATGGTAGAAATTATAAACCAAATTGTACATAATAGCATTCAAAAAATTATAATGAATTTTTTTTTTAGATTTTGAGACTAAAATATGTGTTTGACAAGATAGGGAAAAAACGTCCCTCCTTCATTTCATATTACTTCCAATTTGTATGATAAGACACATTTGTACCGGAACTTAACTCTATAAATATATTGGAACGCTTGACTAGTTCTTTGAAAAAAGTTTTGAGAGAAAATACTTAGGGATGAAAATGGGTATCGATATTTACCGGTAAATACCGGTACCAAAAAATATAAAAAAAAGGTACCGGTTTAATACCGATACTCGATACCAAATGCTTATCCCTACTTAGGTCATTGTCACGTATTAAATAGATTCGAGCAAAGTATTTGTCATAACAAAAATCACTGGGTCATGTGTCACATATTAAATGGCTTTGGACATGATATTTAAAAAAAAAAAAAAAAAGGAACGTTATATCCACCTTTATGGAAATCTTTCAAATGTGTGTAGTAAAAGTATTCCTTCTAATCTGATTAATGTTCAAGTCTTCTATGGTAAATACCGATGTAAATTAAATACTAAGTTTAAAGGATCTACGTGTAAATTAGTTCTATTTTTTTAAAGAAGATAATGGTTGCATCTTCACAAAACTAAAAGAAGAGACTTAAAAAAATGTTACAACGTTATATTACTTTTTTTATAACAAATTTATAAGTGAGTTAATATTCACGCATCTCTCTCTTCTATCTATCTCTATACATACATATATATATATATATATAGAGAGAGATAAAATAAAATAAAAAATGTGTGAATAAGATTTAGAGATGTGGGAAAAATAAGAGCCATTTATAATAGGCTACTTACAAGTGTGATTAGAGCCTTAGGGTCCTTAATGATCATTGTCAGATCACAATCCCACACAGGATTGGAATTTTCCTTCACCACCGTGGTTTTTGTTTTCTGCCTTAAAACAAAAAAAAAATGTTTTAGATGAGAAAATAAATCTTATACCCCCTTTATCTTTCTCTATACATATATAGATATAGAGAAAATTGATGTAAAAATAAAATTTCGGGGTGTAAGAATAGCATAAACTTTTAAATAAAGAACCCCTTCAACTATTAAAAAAAACATACGAAAATAACAAACTCGACCTGATGATCCAAGGTTGCGATTACATAAGGATCACTCGTGCCCCGGGTCCAATCACAAATCGCGAGATTGGTCCCTTTCTTTATTGTTAGCTTCAAAACTCCTATCACTCCTTCCATTTGATCTCTGCAAATTTGTTCTTAAAGATCTTAATTATTTTCATCATAATGTTAGAAGGTTGGATAATTTTGGTTTATTATTCGTTCATAAATGAAAAGATAGAGGCCAACAAAAAATGGTTGATAGATAAATAAGGAGACCTTGTCAAACCCTTCTTCCATCCCTTTTACATGTGAGGTTGAGACCTATCATTTACTCCCTCATGGATAAGATTATAAACATTGCATTTATGTTTTTTTCAAAGTATTTTAGAAAATACATATTTTCTATTTATAGAAATTAGGTTATGCAAGTAATTACAAAATAAATATAGAAGTGAATTATAAGAACCTATAACAATAATCTTACCATAAAATATAGAAACATGGGCGGAACAAGAAGGGGTTCAAGGTCTCGAGGGAACCTTCGATCCATAGGTCAATCAAATCTTATATTTAACTCGCACCACCGACCTTACAAATTTGTAGATTATTGGATTATAGATTTATAGCAGTCAAAAGATTATCTAAACAGATGAAAGGTGATATAGGTAGGGGTGTTCAAGATCGGATTATCCGGTTTTCGGATATCCGAAAATCGGATATCCGAAAAGTTTGGATACTGAATTTCAATATCCGAATCCGTATCCGAAATATCGGATATCCGAAATTCGGATATCCGATATTTCAGATACAGATTCGGATAATAAAACGGATATCCGAATTAAGAAAAACAAAAAAAAATTGTTTCCTGTATTCAAACACAAACAGGCTTTATGCTTTCTAGATCTTTTCTATAATCTATAAAATGGTTTCCTATCCTCTGATTATGCAAAATGCCAACGAAATTAAATTAAAACAAATGATATAAAATAATCTTAAAAACAAAATGGCTACAAATTCGAATTAGTTACAGATATGTGGCAACGAAATCAAATTAAATGAAATAAAATAATGTTAAAAACAAAATGGCAACAAATTCAAATTAATTACAGATCTGATCCATTAAAAAATTCAAATGTATTTGTGACATCTGGATGTAAGACGACGACGATACAAACCCAACGACAGTGATGATGTGGTGGGGGAAGAGGAGCGGCAACGAGAGAGGGCTTTAAATCAGGAAGATACGCAACTGTGTGAGGAGATTTGGTGGTTGTCTTCAGTAGAGATTTGGTTGTTGGTGCGTCGTGTAACTGTACACCGACTTCCAAATGTAGAAGACGATGGTCTGTAGAGTTTATTATGATGCAGAGGGTTGAATAAGAGTGTGATGATTATGATTGAAGCTTTAGAGTTTAATGGAGGGGAAGTGGTGAAGTGGAGGCATGGTGTGGAAAAGGAAGATGTAAGATTTTTCTAGAATACATCATTAAATATATTTAATATTAAAAAAATAACATAATTTCATAGTTCGGATATCGGATAATCCGATTATCCGAAATTTTCCAAAACTCACATCCGAATCCGAATCCGAAATTTCGGATTATCCGAAATTTCGGATTATCCAATTTTCGGATATCCGAAATTTCGGATATTTCGGATACGGGTTTTCAGATATTTCGGATTCGGTTTCGGATTCGGATTTTTTTGAACACCCCTAGATATAGGCTAGGCCTGTTCAAATCAATCGATACCCGAATAAACCAACCGATCTGTTTATGATTCGGGTAGAATGGTTCGCATATATCAAGCTCGGGTTAGGCATAATTAGTTATTCAGTTAGCATGATATTTCTCGGGTTGGTTATTATGTTGGTAAATCACAATTGGGTAACCCCCATTAACAACATATTTTTTCCTAGGTCATTTTTTTTGTATTCCCACCCGATTTAACACTCGCTAGATATCGTCAACAATGCGTTTCCAAGTTTGGTTTCGTTTCTTCAAGGTATGATTTCTCGGTTCCAGACTTCCATCGTTTCATCATTTTAGATTACAAGAAGTTTGTACTTGCAAAATCTATATCTATAACATATTTGTGGCTTTTATAACTATTTAAATCTTTATTATTCTAAATCATAACTTTTTTACCACATATAATGATATTATCAACACTTATAAACTATTGACATAACATATTCATTAAAACCAAATTATATATCGGGCCATTGGTTGTGAATTGTGAATTATGATTGGGGATTTGTGGCTGCTAAATTTGATTAAGTGGGCTGAATATTGACGGGCTTCTTAACTAATTGGGCTATGAAAGTTTATGGGCTTATAAATCTATTCGGTTTTAGAAGATCGGTTTTTCGACTTCAGTTGATCGATTTCAGACTTCGAGTACGGCTGATTGACGGGATGCATTAGGTTTGTTAAATTTCCTTAAGTTACATTTTTCATTTTTTAGTTATAGAGATATTGGATTTAAGTAACCTTAACTTTCAATATTTGGCCAATAGCACTCCCAATTAAGGAATTGTACCAAACCATTTCCAACTTTCAACGTATTTTCCTCTGGTCCTCCCAAACTAACTAAACCCTAACCCAGTTAGTTTTTTTTTTGCTAATGTGGCACTTGTGTAGTGACGTGGCATCTGATGTGGTCTTTTTTATGATGTAAATTTGATGTGGCACTAATTTTGATGGTGTGGCATCTGATGCGGCACTTGTTTAGTGATGTGGCATCAGACGTCAGCTAGTTGGGTTAAGGTCAAGGAAAATAAGTTGAAAGTTGGGAGTGGTGTGGTACAATTCGTACTTTGAGAGTGCTATCGCCCAAATGGTGCAAGTCGGGTTGTTTGCTAGTAAAAATAGAATATAAAAATGAAATTAAAACGCAAACCCTAACACCCATGAACAGAATTACGGATCTAGGAAGCTACACCCCCCCCCCCCCACCTCATCTTCACCAATTCATGCAAATACCCGCATACAACCCCAGTGTCTCCCAAACCTACAAATACACACATACAAAATCACCTTAACAACATGCAATCAACATCCTTCGCCCGTCAATTTCTAGTTCACTTTTCGGTTCAATTGAACTAATCTCAAGAACCGGATAACATCCATAAACCAAGTTGTCACAAGGACACACCTATACAAACACTCACTACAATGCTATAAACATATATTGTAGCATTGAAAGACAAAAGTACCACCTATACACAAATGTTAAATAAAGTTGAAGTTATAAATAAGAAATAATATGTATACAATAGAAACTATTTATCTCATAGAGCTTAGTTTAAAGAATAGGATACTATAACATTTTTCATTTCCTTTTTTAGTCCAACCTGGTCTTTCTTTTAAAATCTCTAGTGTTTAATATTATTTGTCATAATATTGTACATATGTTGTTATTGTATTGAACCAAAGGTAAAGTTTTATATTTTCTTTGACAAAAACATAAGCATAGATCAGTAACGAATTTTGTGAATTTGAACCATCTTTTATCTAGGAAAAAAAATGAAAAATGTTACTTTCGGTTATGGATGTTCGTGGATAGGTTTTAGCTCAAAACCATAACTATAACCATGATGTCGGTTAATGGGAAACCATAACTGGTCGGTTATGGTGGTTTTTGTTAATCAGTTTTGAATGTTATAATGGGTCGGTTATGGGTAGTTAACTGTTAATTTAGGCCTATATAAAATAGCTCAATTTTTTTGAACATGTAATAAATTGTATTACATATTTCCATATATTAGCATATTACATAGTATTACAAATACATATAATCTATAATATTAATATTGATTATTACCGGATATTCAAACAAAGTGATATGATATATTTCATGATTTCAAATAAACATTCTAACAAAACGATATGAAATGACCCATAACTTTAAAAACATTTAACCAAAAACATTAAATATTTAAAAAAAATGGTGAAAAGTCCTAAATCTAACAAAGATTTTACTACATGTCGGTTTGGTTCAGTTATGGTAGGTATGGAAACATTGATAACCATAACCGACCTGTTACTTTGGGTTTTCTAGAAAACCATTAACCGACCCACCAATTTTTATTTGGTTCGATTTTAATTAATTCGGTTATAGGTTGATTAATTCGGTTTGTTGCACACCCCTAGTTTCTGTTATGAAACAATTTTAATTTTAATGAGCAAGTAGAGGTATTGCTAGATTTTAATCCGTATTTTAAATTAGGTCTATTACAATTTACAAAGCCCAAATCGTTCATCACGATTCGGTTTGAATCCTTGATCAGGTTTTAATTTTCAATTATGTAGTTTTGTAATAATAGAGAATAAAAACCATTAAAACTAGACTATTAGACTGGGGTGTATGGTTAATCACTCTAGGGTGATTGAGTGATTCTCTATCAATAATATTATGTCATGTCAACTCTCCATTTTGCACTCAATTAAGCTGGAGGGTGTGGGGGCGCCACCCTCGCCAACTGGACACCTATACCCCCCCCCCCCCTTCGCCATCGACCACACCCCCGGCGCTATGCCGTGGCGCCATGGTGGTGTCGCCAACATGTTAACGAGAGAAGAGGGGCGTTTTCAGGTGGGGACCATGTTCTAAACCAAAGATTTTTTTATTTTTATTTTTTTAGTTTTGGTTAATAGGGGGCTCCATCCACACCCTGCAATTTAAAGGGGACTCCATGACTTAGTTGGATCCTAGGTGACGCTGACGTGGAGCTTAGATGGACTTGACAAAGCCCATGTGGCTCCATCCACACCTCATAGCCTTAGGGTGTATGGTTAATCACTCTAGGTGGTTTGAGTTGTATATTTTTTATTGGTTCTTCTCTCCTCTCTCCTCTCTCTCTCTCCTCCATCACTCTTCTCCACATCGGTGACTATTCCCCCATTTCCCTCACCGAATACCCACTCACCGAAACCATTCCTCACCCCGGTGTGGTCACTGCTCGGTGACTCCCCCTCCCCGCTTAACTCCCCGCACATCATACCCCCCACCCTTACAAACTAATTAAATTGTCCATGGCTTTATAACCTAGTGTTATCTTGAGGATGGGATAAGATTTTGGGACAAATAGATTCTGGGTTTGATTCCTACATTGAGGTTTTTTTCTTATATTTATTGGGTTTCCTAATGAATTTGAATTGGTGTATAACCATTAAGTCTAGTAGAGATAGATATGATACACAATAATACTCGGATGGTCTATCAATGTTTCAAATTTTCTGTTAAAAAGACAAAGTAATTAAATTCTAGAAAATAAATGTAAATAAATAACTACTTTACTGTTCAAAAAGATAAACCCTTTGAGCACAAGAAAAAGCCCGTTGGGTCGGCTATATTCTCCCATCTTCTAGACTCGTTATATAAAGAAACGCACGCTCAAATTGCAACCAACAAACACGCACGCAAGCAAGCCCTAACCCTAATTCCCTCTAATCCTTTATTCTTGGTTTATCATATCATCTCACCCCTTCGTAATTCCAGTTGTGAATGGTGGAACCCTTATTTCATTGTTGGATGATCTCCCCTTTTCCCTTGATCAGGGGGATCTCTTCTTTTGGATCTTGCAAACAAGGCTGGTACTACCGCTGCATCGGTGTCGACCCGTGAAACCCGACTCGTATTTGATTACACATCTCTTTTTTACTTTAATCACACCCGTTGTAGTTTTGTTATTATCATTCGCATTCGTTTGATTGTTTACTTGTTTGGATATTTGTTAAAAATTGTTAAAAACAAGAAGTGTTTGTTTTGAGAACATGTTGCTAACTAAGAATAAGAAGAATCAGGCCTCGAAAGGTTCCGGAAACCGGATTTTGATCAATGTTACTGTCGTTGGAAGCGCCGGCCCGATTCGGTTTGTTGTGAATGAGGGAGAAGTTGTGGCGGATGTTATCGATACCGCGCTTAAGTTGTACGCTCGGGAAGGCCGGCTTCCTGTGCTTGGATCTAATTATAATGAGTTTGTTTTGTATTGTCCTGTTGCTGGGACCGAAGGTTGGGTTTGTTTTCAATCGTTGATGTTGTGTATGATTGCTGTATGATTTGAATTGGATTGGATTGAATTGAATTGAATTGGTTTTGTACAGCTTTGAAGACTTGGGAAACGATTGGATCGGTGGGGGTTAGGAATTTCATGTTGTGCAAGAAACCGAAGCAGAAGGTGGTTAATGATGACGATGGAAAACCGGTGGCTGTGGGAGTAACAAGGAAGGGTTCTGGAAGCTGGAGGGCTTGGTTCAACCAGTCAATCAATCTTAAAGTATCATCTCATTGAATGGTACATCAACTGATTTTTTTATGATTTTTGAATATGAGTTTAAGTTGAATGGTACATTGGTACATCAAACTGGTTTTTGTAATTTCTTGAATTTGAGTGTGTTTACTTTTGGAGTATTCTTGATTGTTATTATAAGACAGTGATGAGTTTTGATGTTGTATGTGGTTAGGGTTTTGTTTGCTACTTTGCTTTCAAATCAATTGTCTGTTTCCTAATACTAGTGTTCGTACTGTCCTATGTAATGTTAATTGTTCTCTGTCAAATCACTTAACTAACCAATATGACAAAAACCATTGAAATTATTTTTGTTAAAACGTTAGGGTGTGCGGAGCGGTAGTCGGCAAAACTCGGCAAACCGTTTTGCCGAGCAGCAAACACCGCCGCCAAGGTTTTGCCGACGCGGCGAAGGTTGTGGTGCGGGGAGGGGAAGGTGATTGAGAGAAGAGGGTTTTGTGGGTGAGGTCTATTCCTATCTCAACCAATCACAACTTTTTCCTTTTTTTTTTAAATAGTTTACCACTTTTCATCAAAGTTTAAATACTTTTGATTGATTGACATGGCACGCTCTGATTGGTCGGTTTTTTTGGTTTGTCACTCCAAAGTGTTTAACCACTCCTTACACCCTTATGGTAGAGAAAACTCCGACGGTGGTGGTGGTATGGTGTTTAAGGTGTGTCGAAATTAGCAATTTTGACTGTTGTAAATTGCGTTTACGGTTGGTTTCTATCTAAAAATTGATGTCAATCCAATAAAGAACCGTAAAAAACAGTATGCTACTTAAACGAACGTTCACATTACTTGAAATATTGAAGGGGTATGGTCCCAAAAAGTCGCGCAAACCTCAGATCAGGTTGCGCGTGAGACCATACTCCTTAACACAACAACTTGTTAACAACAACCTCGCGCGACCTACATCGCACTACGATTTATCCCGCGCGAGGGAATGCACACAACAAACCCAGATATCAGCACTTAGCATAAAACAATGGAAGAAATGAGCCACTCAGTAGGGAAGCGCGCGGCTACCTACAGTGGTACATAAGGTATAAGTGGCAGTAAAAGGAGCCAATGAGCGTCTAGCAGGCTCTGGTCAGTCGTGCGCCACGATCGCCTGACGAGAAGTACACAAGGACGCCTACATGGCACCAATCAGAGGACGGAGACAACTGTCCCACGATCTCCACTCGTCTGCTGATGACAGAAGGACAACAAGGCCGACAACAATGACACGTGGCTCCAATCAAGGTGCGCCAGCACCAACGAGCATCTAGAAGCCACTAAGCGGTCGACGCTAGTGAGACAAAGAGCATATCCGTTTTGTTGTCCGCTTCTGGCCCAAGGCCCATCAGCCCATAACCCCTCACACCTCTCCGGCTATAAACAGAGACCTCATTCCACAGGTTAAACATTCTATGCTCTCGGCTCTTACTCTTTACACTTAATTACTCTCAAAGCAGTCGCTTATTCTCACGCCGGAGCCTGGTTAAGAGGGAAACCCCCACATTCCCCTCTTAACGAGTAACGGTGTTCTGTTTTGTAGGTTAGATCACCAAGTCGGAGCTCAAATATCCTTAAGAAGATTAACCCCCATGAAAGGAACATAAACCAACCTAATTAACTCCCTAATTAGATCACTGTTTCTTCATTGGCGCCCACCGTGGGGCTCGAACCCACGACCACAAGTGGAAAGTGTGAACAAATGCATCGTCGAAGGGATAAAGGCCAGATTAGGAACAAGGCGGCGCGGATGGGTTGATGAGCTCCCAAGCATTTTATGGGCTCATCGGACCATGCCAAAGACGAGTACCGGCGAGACCCCTTTCAGCCTGGTCTATGGCTCAGAAGCGGTTATTCCGGCGGAGATTGGCCTGCCCTCGCCACGCATGACAACGGTCAACGCAGTTGACAATGAAGCGGAAAGGCGCCTAGACTTGGACCTGTTAGAAGAAAGACGCGAAATCGCGAGAATCAGAGAGGCCAAATACAAAACCCAGTTGGAAAGGTACTACAACACAAGGGTTCGCATTTGTACCTTCAACCCAGGGGAATACGTCTTTCGCGACAATGAAGCATCAAATGCGGAACGTCCAGGGAAATTGGCACCTAAATGGGAAGGCCCATATCTGATTCATGAGGTCCTGGGCAAAGGGGCCTACAAATTGCGCACCCTAGATGGCCACATCTTACCAAGAACTTGGAATGCGCAACAATTGCGCAAATGTTACATGTAATCTATTTCGGCCTTGCGCCATCTTTCAATTCACTACGCCGGCTACAAGCCATTAGCAATTATGTATGAAGATCTAAGCGCCCATTTCTGACTTGAATGAAAACATACGACATGTTTTTCTATTACATTTTTTCGTTACAAATGCATGCTAAACTTTTGATTAGCGCGAAAACGCTCCAGCATTTCAGGGTTGGTCAAACCACCTCCAAGGTCCTCCGCGAACAAAGCGCGAGACCGGGTGGATACCTTAATACTTAAAAAATGCTTCCATTTATTCGAGCTAATTTAACATAAAGTTTTTATAGCAATGCAATAATTGCAACGGAAAAAACCAAAATGTTTCATTTCATTTAAAACTTGCGCAAATGCGCAGCATTGTACATAGAGTGTCCGAAGAAATTACAAAGGCACAAATGCCTATCAACCACCTATTCAACAAACTATCCTATTCATCGCGTCGATCATCACCATCATCTCCGTCATCTTCACCATCATCATCGTTGCCATCATCATCACCATCACCGCCATCATCACCAGCTGGCTCCTCGTCGGACAACTCGACGGTAACTGGTGGATCGAGGACTGCCTTAAGACGCTGGCACCAGTCGTCTTTCTTCAACGATTCAACAACCAACTCCATGATAGGCAAGGAAAGGTTGTCATAGGAGTTTTCAGCACTTGCCAGTGCAGCATCAGCATGTTCCGTCACTGAGCAATGACTTATGTCAAATTCCTGCCCAAGCATCTGCTCAACGTGATCGGCACACTCCAGGTATCCTCCCCGATGACCCACCGCACGCGCCGCATCTGTCAGAGCCGCTACGGCGCGGTCTAGCTCGCTCGCATTCAGGATGGAGTTGGCAACCTTCACAAAAAACAAAAGCATTAAAAATAAAACTCAACAAGAAAAAGCATAAGACAAAGGCACTTACCAGCACTACGCCGCGAGTGCGCATCCATTCAGCCTCCGAGACAAGCGTATCAACGATGCCTTGGGCCTCGGAGTAGTTTGTCTGGGCCACATTAAGCGCAGCAGTGCTGACAGCACGCGCCTCCTCAGCATCAGCAGCCTTGACCTTCTCAGCCTCAAGGTCAATCTCCAAAGACTCGCATCTGTCGATTTGCTCATTCAAGCGACGTTTGAGTTCCGCAATCTCAATGTCCTTGGCTCGGAGATCCTTGTCCTTGTTGGACAATTGCACCTTGGCTTCAGTCAGCTCAACCTGAAAATTGGCAAATGCCAGAAATTTCATAAACAAAAAAGGGAAGAGCGAAAGTCAATAGAACTAACCTCCATCTGCTGCTTGGCAGCTTTTTCACCCTGCGCTTCCTCCACCTTTGAGGTCAAGTCCGCAACTTTAGCCTCAAGATCAACGATCTTCTGTCGAAGCGCATAAGCACGATCGTTGTCTTGGGCGCATATACGCTTAAACTCGGCCTTCTCCTTGGCCAGTTGCTCCTCAACATTGTGGAGTTTTTTCTGCAGCCCCTCGCGGCCCCACTCTTCAGCCTTCTTGTCAGCCTCAAACTTGGCTCTCTCTTCACCAAACGCGGCTTTAGATTTTTCAAATTCAGCAATACGTTTCAGCATACGCTCGCGATAAGCCTCCCAGTCGGCGCGCTCCCTAACCATCGTTCGCCATTCGCGAACTATTTGATGGTTGGCAGCACGAGCGTTGGCCTCGCCAAGGATATAAGTACGATACAACATCTCGTGAGGTTTCGCCCTTTGCCGATGGACTTCAGCAGGTGTAAAGGAGTTCAGGAACCACTCGCGCGCAGGGCTGAACTCAACGAAGGTATCTTTCTGTTTTAAACTCCAGGGGGCTTGATGAGGAGCGTCACCACGTTCTTCTTCAGTGTAAGTCTTGTAGTAAATATCCCCAACGGTGTCCTTCGCACCTATCACATTGGGGTTATAACCCCCAGCTCCACCAGAGCTCGCGCCGCTTGAGGAGAAGCGGCTGGAACCCTTGGAAGTAATAACAGGACCGGTGTTGGTTGGTTTGGTGACCTCAGGACCCGGAGATTTAAGAGGCTGATCCATAGCCTTTTTCGCCGTTAGCTCCTTCTCTAAGGCCTGCTTCCTCGCCACTTCAGCCAACCTCTCCTGTTCCACCCTCTGCTTCCTCTCCTCCTCCTCTTTTCTCTCCTCCTCTATCTTCTTCCTCTCTTCTTCTTTCTTTTTCTTCTCTTCCGCAACTCTCTTTTTCTCCTCCTCTCTCTTCCGATCCTCCTCCACCTTTCGCTGCGCCTCAGCAGCCTTCGCGGCATCCTGAGCAGCAGTGTCAGTGGACTTGACGGTAATCTTGGGCCTTTTCGCCGAAGCCTCACTGAACGTGACACCCTTCTCAGGGGTCTTCTTCTTGATTTCTGAAAAATAAAGCAAGTGCATTTGAGTAAAGAGAAAAGTATTAAGAAGAGAAGCGAAGAACTTACCAGGAGAAAATTTGTATAACGAGCGCAGCTTGCTCGTTTTCCCAACCACGGGAATCACAACAGATGTAGGGGCGGAAGCCACACCAGTCGTTGCTTCGCTCCTACCCCTCTTCCGCCCAATAAGATGGGCACCAGCATCTTCCTCTTCTACTTCTTCATCTTCTGGGAAAGACGGAGTCGCGCCAGCTTCAGGGTTGCGAGAACCCGCGCTCCCAGAACTCTTAGACCCACCAGCACCGGTCTTCCCCTTAGCTGCATGTGATAAACCTTCATATGAGTCACTGATTATCACATAGTCGTCTAAGTCACGTTGACGAAGGCGAAGAGTACCTTTGACAGCAGCAGATGTTGCGCGACTAGGGCCAGTGCCCTTACTGGTCACCTCAGGCTCCACCTTCTTCTTCCTCTTCACCGGTTTCTTCTTCTTCTCCTCGGGGTCAATCCCCAGGTCGCGCAACACACCTGCAAAGATTTTAGACCAAGAGCTTAGCTCGCCGCTGGAAGAACCTACGGACTCCTCGCTGGAAAGATAGAAAGTCTCTTTCCCAGCGAGAGTCACAGAGCACAATGGACGAGGTTTAGGGTATTGCGCACCTTCAGTAGCGGTCGGCGGTGAAGCGAAAGCATCAGCAGCAGGAAACATGAAGTTTCCTTTAATCTGGTCATACCAGCTTTCCTCGTCATCGCGCAATGGGCGAGCGCCCATGGAGCCACCAAAGGTAGAGAAGGCAGCTTGGTAGAGTTGCGCTTCTACAAATGGAGATAAGTAAGTGACAATTACAGAAATCCTACTTAGAAAAAGACAACAAAGAAGACACTAACCTTGATCGCCGATCTTCAAAACCGGAACCTCCCTGCTGCTAGGTAACCACTGGTCACTCATCTTAGCAGCAACTAACACATTTTCCCCAAACACCCGATTTGGGGTTGGGGTTAGCTGCTGGTACCACCGAGCAGTTTTTGGGATGGGAAGATCTTCCTTCGGTATGGCCTCGGTCCAGTCCCTAAAGGGCATGGCTATCGGCAAGACTTCTTCCCTGATGAAGAAGAACTTGGGTTTCCAGTCGTGGAAACTCTTAGGAGGATTCAACAAGATCTTCTTTGCCGCGCCCCGGCTTGCAAACGAGAAGAACCCCATCGTTCTTTGCAACTGGTAGAAAGCACGAAACTTATCTACCGATGGCTCGACGCCATGGGAATGGCACAAAAATTCAAAGTGTCGTACCCTCACCATCCCGGGAGGGCTCATCTGAGATATATGGAAATTGTAGTAAGAAAGGATACTGCCTAGGAAGTTGGTCGCCGGCAGTCGGAAATTACCCTGAAGAAAGAAGTCTTCATACAGGGTAATGTAACCGGGTGGTGCATCAGCCGCGGTCTGGCCCTGAGCCGGATACCGGGCATCCCACTCCGGTGGGAATCTGAAACTACGAACAATCTGTTCGAAGAGACCTAAGTCCCATCTAAGGACAGGAACTGGTCCTTCCTCACTAACAGGAGCCTCTTGGTGTTCTTCACTCATCTTTTTAGAAAGATCTGGAAAAAAGCTTGAAGAAAAGTTTGAAGATTTGAAGAAATCTTGAAGAGACGAAGAACACTTTGAAGATTCAAAGAGTTTTTGAGAGAAAAGTGGAGAAGAAACGAAGAGAAGTGAGAATCTCACCTTCTCTTCGGATATATATACCCATCGCATTTAATACGATGGGTAACCGTGCCGCGTTCGCCGCTAGGTTAACCAACAGGAGGTTGCCACGTCAAGCGGGAAACCAGGGGTGACGGTTACCACGCGCGCGTGGGCCTCACTCTCCTGACATGAAGTGCAACCGCCGCAGGCGGCATGATGACACCCGTGCCAGGGGTCAACTCAAACGTCGCTCTCAGCGACTTATCCCACCAACCTGTCAGAAGTTCAAATTTCGAAGTTTCCCGCCATAAAACGTGCAAGTAACTTCATGCAGAAGTCACATGAGCCGCGCCAGATATACGTAAACTACTATAACCTCGCGCGCCTAAAAGGCCAAACAATAAATCATTCAACACCTGCCTAGTACCTGCGCATTTAAAACGACAGTTTTCAACATACGCCATACAAGTCAGGATCAAAAGAACCATTTCCCCTTCTCTTATTTTTTATTAAGTCCAGAGCTCCAACCACTTGCGTTGCGCATGGTGCAGCACTGGACTGGGGGGACTTGAAGGGGTATGGTCCCAAAAAGTCGCGCAAACCTCAGATCAGGTTGCGCGTGAGACCATACTCCTTAACACAACAACTTGTTAACAACAACCTCGCGCGACCTACATCGCACTACGATTTATCCCGCGCGAGGGAATGCACACAACAAACCCAGATATCAGCACTTAGCATAAAACAATGGAAGAAATGAGCCACTCAGTAGGGAAGCGCGCGGCTACCTACAGTGGTACATAAGGTACAAGTGGCAGTAAAAGGAGCCAATGAGCGTCTAGCAGGCTCTGGTCAGTCGTGCGCCACGATCGCCTGACGAGAAGTACACAAGGACGCCTACATGGCACCAATCAGAGGACGGAGACAACTGTCCCACGATCTCCACTCGTCTGCTGATGACAGAAGGACAACAAGGCCGACAACAATGACACGTGGCTCCAATCAAGGTGCGCCAGCACCAACGAGCATCTAGAAGCCACTAAGCGGTCGACGCCAGTGAGACAAAGAGCATATCCGTTTTGTTGTCCGCTTCTGGCCCAAGGCCCATCAGCCCATAACCCCTCACACCTCTCCGGCTATAAACAGAGACCTCATTCCACAGGTTAAACATTCCATGCTCTCGGCTCTTACTCTTTACACTTAATTACTCTCAAAGCAGTCGCTTATTCTCACGCCGGAGCCTGGTTAAGAGGGAAACCCCCACATTCCCCTCTTAACGAGTAACGGTGTTCTGTTTTGCAGGTTAGATCACCAAGTCGGAGCTCAAATATCCTTAAGAAGATTAACCCCCATGAAAGGAACATAAACCAACCTAATTAACTCCCTAATTAGATCACTGTTTCTTCAAATATCCAATTAAGTGGTGGTGTATTATACAAGATTTTCTTTCTTTTTATCGGTATTTTACAGTACCTAAAATACCTAATTAGGTGGTGTATTATGCAATATTATTCCCTTTTCTTATCGGTAGTCTATACTTGCGGGGTTGGTTCCGTTACAAACCATATTTATCTTACAAATCGTAAGAATAGATCCTAACACTTAAAAAAAAGTTAAATTAGTACATACTAAAACAATACATACATAAAAATAGCACTTTTAAATATTAGCACATGAAAATTAACCAAGATAATTGATTTTATCAGCACATTGAAAAAAAAAAGATCCAAATAAAGAATTAATTGCTTGTTAGCAGTGTTATAAGGAATTCAAGATAATTGATATTATTTAGGTTATCATTTTACCATTTTTTTATAATTGGTTGGATGACACGTGACACTTTTTGTCTACTATAACGTTTTAACAAAAATAAACCAAAAGATTGTAGGAGGTAAGGCTACGCGGTATGGGGAGCGGCCTAGGGCCGGCATGCCTCCAACGCTCAAGACGGACATGCTCTCTCTCTCTCTTTTCTTCTTCTTCTTTATACACACACATACATACACACATATATATATTGATGCCTATCCTCACACCCTAGGTCCATCCCCTTTACGTCCATCCTCACACTTGCTTACGTGGACGCCTACATGCCGGAGCATCCTTCGAGGACTACCCTTCTCAACACCACATAGTCTTATCACTCATCTAAGTCATAAACAACGTATAAGTTTTACATGTCTTTCACTACATATTTGATATATCTATGTTTCTTTTGTCATTTATAAACATAAGTTTAACATTAAGTGTCCAAAACAAATGACATGATACACTAGTAGGATAAGTATATTGGTTGCCACATCAACGGAGACAACCATGAATTTTCATTGAAGCATCGATATAAACCATATACAAGATTCGCTACTCTTTGGTTTCCCCACCTCAAATGAAGTATACAAAATAATACGATCGATATTATCCCCATCTATGATATATTATTGGTCGCTGATGACGAGGGTAGCTCAAACCTTAATAAACCTGATTAGAAACACAACAGCTTAAAAGGTTGAAAGGTTAAAAGGTTCGGAAATAGTCCAACGGTCATGAACAGTAAAAAGACAAGTCAGAGCCTTGTCACATCACCCTCTGCGTGTCCAACACTCTCACAGCTGTAAAAGAGAGTATGTGCACAGAGAACACGCTTTTACCCGCAGGTCTAAACCCTTCAACCCTCAAATGGGCAAGTCCCTCACTGTAGCCAAGGATCACTGGTCAAATGCTTCCTCTTATAGAATATTCTTTCCCTATAAATAACAGCCTCTTGCCATTCATTCCAGCCATTCCAGATCAACTCAGATCACCCTTGATCTCTGATCTTACTTCCCCTCTCTAGAACCTGCTCCATGCTTGTTCTATTCTCGGCTCACTACAATATTATCTCACTTAACATAGACATTCTGGGTTGGACCCTTCAAGCCAGAATTCAAAGTGAATAATAACAAAGTGATCCGCCTCCACGTGCTACAAACGTGGGGGGACCCCACGACCTGCGTTAGGCTAATCTAACCCCTGAACCCTTTTACCCTGAGATATCGCTACAGGCCTTGGTCTTGTATTTGTTGCATCAACAAGTTGGCGCCCACCGTGGGGCTACGCCGCTTACTTTATCTTAAAGACCAGTTGTGTAGCTCCATTTTCTCTTTACATCATGTCTGAAAGCGAGTCTCTCGGTCAGGTAAATCAGGTTCCTAACAACACCGATTTAACACCAAGTTCCGGTCGGATCTCACCGGTCAAATCTATATTTCTTTCTACTCCCGGAAGTACTCCACCGGGATATGTTCCCGGAGTTCACTTCTTTTCAAACACCAACCCCTTCTCGGTCAGGGGTTGCACCTACTCAAATCGATGCAATGCATACGCCGGAACGCATAGATCTAACACCCGAGGGAGTAGCTAGAAATTTCTTACAACTGAGATTTCTTCTCAACTAGCATGTGAGCTTAGAAAGGGGGAAAAGGGTGAGAATAAGACCAAATTATGAGGAGTCTAAACCCTTATTATCACCTGGCCGTCCATCTCTTCCTTTTAGCAGCTCACATTCAGCCACATCTTACCTTGAAGTTGGTCCTAGTGTGACAGACCAACCACTCAAGCCTTTAAGGTTTTGGGAGGCCAAGTCCAACCGTTTTTTCCTTATTTACCTCCCAACCCATTACAACCGGTGCACCTATGGGGCATAAAACCACTCTTGATCAATTATGGCAGTCACCAGCTTCAAGTGTTCCCCCTCCCATTGCCACTTCGTGAAAACAAGCCGTGGCCACCCTGCCTTTGGCTCGAGGTGCGGTCATGAGGACATACATGGGAATGACTTATACAGTAAGCCTTTAAGGCTTTAACCTTATGACACAGATAATGGCATCTTTTATGAGTACCATCAGAAAGCCTTTAAGGCTTTAACCTTATGCCCTAGCTCATGACACAGATGATGGCACAATTTCCTTTGCAGCACATGAAAGCTGGATGATGACACAGAAAGCCTTCAAGGCTTTAACCTTAACTTCATCAACCAAATGCCAATCACTCACCAGGGTACCTCAAACGGTAACTCAGCTTCAAGGGTAGTAAAATACCTCTCAAAACCTTACAAGCCCAACAACTTGTCTTGCTTCTTCCAACAAATTGTTGAGTACGGATTTTAAACCCAGATAAAGATGCCATCACGGTACTAAAGACTACCTCCAAATCTTCGCCGGGACTGCAAGAATTGAAAAATGACCCAACTCCGAATGTTGTCCCATGTTCATGCAAACCCTTGAAGGGCCTTCTGGCATATGGTTCAATGACCTTCCTGGACGAAGCGTTCAGACCTTTGACGATCTTAGCAAAAGTTCCCTATAACAACAGAGGCATGTCAATGACGCCACGGTAATCTTCCAGACCAAACAACGTGATGATGAAAGTCTCAGAGACTTCATCAAAAGTTACAAGAAGGAAGGTTTAACTTACGCCGATGAAAAAATTAGGGTCGCAGGGTTCATGAATGCTAAATTCCAAATATCTCACAAGAGACTTCAATAAATGCCTGCCCAAAACCCTTGAAGAAGCACTCAAAAGGGCTAAAGCCCACATTCGAGGAGAATAAGCTGTATATATCAAAAAAATAAATAAAAAATAAAAATAAAAAAAACCTCTTAACTAGAGCTTCCAGTATGGCTCTTATGACAAACGGTTCAAAGGTTCGGATTCCAGAAGGCCTGAAGGCCGGAACCCTCAAAGCTTCAACAGTCTGAATCCCCCATCGAAGGTATCGCAGACATACCTATCAAGCCTTTAGGCCAAATAACCCATTATGTTTGTTCAACGAGAGAACAAAGGGACGAACCGAACAACTCACTTTTGCGGTGATCAATATCCCTTCCAACTATGATATCATCATAGGAAGGCCAGGGCAAGGTGTGTTCGGAATGGCAGTTTTAGTTGGTCAAGGCACTATGAAGTTTCCCACTGAAAAAGGGATATCAACCCTTCAACCTACCCAAGAAGCTTTTGTGGTTGAAGGGGAAAGCTCAAGAAAGGACGAAGACGATGAATAAGGGTTGAACATAAACCCAAAATATCCTCAACAGGGGATAAGGGTAAACACTAACCTTTACAATGAAACCCTCTCATACCTTGAAAGGATGCTCTTGCACTACGTCTTTGCTTGGTGCCCGGAATATATGACCGGCACCCCCCGTAGCATTATTGAAACATGAGATATGGATCCCATCTTATAATAAACTCATTATACAAAAGATGGAAAAGCTTGTTCTAGCCAGAATCCTTCGAGAAGGTTAAGTATCAATCATGGGTGGCCAATCCCGTAATAGTTCGAAAACCCGACAAGTCTGGGAGAATGTATATTGATTTTAAAAGACTTGAACAAAGCATGCCCAAAGGATTGCTACTCGCTGCCCGAGATAGACCTCAAGGATAACTCGCTCACAGGCTTCCTATTCAGGTGTTTTCTTGACGCCTAAAAGGGTTACCATCAGATCCTAATAAAAAAATGAAGAAAAAACCACATTCCACACTGATAAAGGTATATCTTGCTATCAAAAAATGCTTTTTGGTTTAAGAAATGCAGGTACCACTTATCCATGTCTGGTTGACAAAGCGTTTGCCGGACAAATCGGCAAGAACATTAAAGCTTATGTTGACGATTTGATGATCAAGAGCAAAACGGAATACCAAATGCTCGATGACATACAAGAAATCTTCCAAAACTCGAGAAAGATCAACATGAAGCTTAATCCAGTCAAGTGCTCGTCTCTAGGGCACATCATGAGGAAACAAAGCATAAAAGCCAACCCTCAAGGGATGTGCTAACAAGAAAGACTTTCGATGAAAAGCTTACAGCTTTGAAGCGTTTTACCCCAAAAGGAAGCCTTCAACCAAAGGAAGCAACACTTGGCTTCACTCCCAGGCATTTTGGCTCCGGAAATAGGAGGAACAACCTCTATCTACCTTTTGATTGCTGAAAATGCCATAAATACGGCTCTGATCATTGAACGAAACAATGTTCAGATACCCGTTTACTTTTTCAAAACTTCAAAATTAGCAGAAATCAAATATTCTTCTTTGGAAAAACTTCCTCTAGCCCTAGTTCAAACGGCTAGAAGGCTTCGAAGGTATCTTTAGGCACACCTAATACAAGTAGTCATTGATCAAACTATAAGGAATGTGCTTGAAAAACCAGAAATATTTGGACGGCTAGCCAAATAGGCTGTTGAACTAGGTGAACATAAAATCACTTATGCTCCAAGAAAATCTCTCAAAGCTCAAATTTTGGCTTACTCACCTTGTAAGTCCCTAAAGAAACCACAACAGAAGTTAATACAACCACCGTTGAACCTTTCAACCCTGATACCTGGAAGCTTTTTTACCAACGAGGCTTCCAGTATCGAAGGTTCAGGGGCTGGTCTGGTTTTAATCAACCCTGATGGGTTAGAATTTACATATGCTATTCGACTTGAACTTCGTACCACCAACAATGAAGCTGAGTACGAAGCATTGATCGCTAGGCTAAAACTAGACAAAGAAATAGGGGTCCAAAAGCTTCAAGCCATCACAGAGTCCTTACTTGTCTAAAGCAAATGACAGCCACAAAGAAATACCATGATAAATCAAAGGAACTGATGAACACATTCCAAACATGTACCATCAAACAAGTTCCAAGATCCCAAAACAAGAGAGCTGATGCCTTAAGCAACCTTACATCTCTCACATTCGCCCATCTCACCAAGAAGGTACTAGTCGAAATATTGAAAACCTCATCAATTCAAGAACTTGAGGTTCAAGATGTGATCACTGAAGAAGGGCCAAATTGGATGACTCTAATTGAAAATTTTCTCAAAAATGGTGAATTACCCAATGACCAGATAGAGGCTGAAAGGGTTCACATCAAATCATGGCAGTATGTGTTGCAAGGAGAAATTATTTACAAAAAGGTTACCTTGCACCACTACTCCGATGTGCTAGCCCAAAACAAAGCCAACATCAGATCAAGGAAGTACACGAGGGAATATGCGGAGCTCATTATGGTCCAAGATCTATGAACCTTAAATACTTATGACCCTCTATGCACCAAGATCCCAATGAACAATTATGAATATGTGAATACTGCCAGATACACGCACCGGTACCCAAAAGTCCTAAACACGATCTCGTTCCCATCCCTCAGCTTGGCCACTCCACAAATGGGAAATGGATATTGTTGGTCCATTCCCACCGGCCAAAGGAGGAGTGAAATTTTTATTGGTCGCCGTAGATTATTTCACAAAGTGGCTAGAAGTCAAGCCGCTAGGAAAAATCTCGGGCAAACAAGTCATTGACTTTGTATGGAAAAACATCACTTGCCGCTTTGGGCTTCCAAGGGTACTTATCGCAGATAATGGCAAACAGTTTGTCGAGAAGCCTTTTAGCTCATGGTGCAAAGAGTTCAGAATCACACAAGCGTTTAGCTCAGTGGCCTATCCCCAATCAAACGACCAGATTGAAAGAACAAACAGAAACATTGTGAAGGGGATACAAACAAGATTGGGAAGACATGATACTCAGTGCTTGAAGAGCTTCCCAAAGACTTGTGGGCAATTCAAACAACCGAAAAAACAAGCCACAAGAAAACACTTTATAGCTTGGTATTTGGGTCAGAAGCTTTCATCCCGACAGAAATAGCAGCTACCACACAACGAACACTCAACATTAACCTTGAGGCAAAACAAGCTAAAACCATGCTAAACCTGGAACTCCTAGAAGAAGCCCGTGACCAAGCCACTATAAAGGAAGCCAAATATAAGCAAAAGATGGAAGCTTATCACAAACTAGAAGTAAAACATGAACGATTCAAACCCGGAGACTTGGTCCTCCACAACAACGAAGCAAGGAAGAAAGAAAATCAAGCCAAACTTGGTCCCAAATGAGAAGGACCATACATCATTCTCGAAAAAGCACAAAAAGGATCATACAAGCTTGCCGATACACAAGGCAAAAAGCTTCCTTGCCACCGTAATGGCAAAAACCTTAAAAGATTCCATGTGTGGATAGAATGTTCTATGTTCCATCTTTCCTTCGTAATCAAAGTGCACCTTTTATAAATAAATGATGATTTTTCAATCAAAAATTTGTCTTTTCTATCCTATAATCAGGTTGAGAACCTAGCAAAACACTCCATGGCAAGGGCCATGTAAGGGGATGAGCTCCCAGGCCACATCGCTCAATAGGTTCAAGGGTTGAATGGACCTATATACGGGGTGAGTTCCTAAATCAATCCAACTCCATGAGATCATTGAACAACTCTAACTTGTCTCATAGACGGGTCTGAACAGCCTTCACTAAATGTTCCTTAAGCCTTAGAAAGTTTTCCTAAAAAGCAGATCATAACCAACAGGCTTACGAACCAAGATCAAACTAAGGAAAATGATAAATAGGATAAGTGCTATGTCTTATTGTTAAAAATACCAAGGCTAAGTGACTGCAGCACTGAACCCTTCAAGGTATAAATAACATAAAGACAACACAAAACCAACAAAGACAATTCCCTAGACATAAACACAATAATACAAGGTTGTATGCAACTTGGTGACCAAAGCACAAAGCAAAACACCAAGTCACAAACATCAAATGACAACCGGACGCCTCGAAGGCTTTAAGCTACAAGTATCTAACCAAGCTATCTTACAAAAACATACATCAACATTAAAAAATCATCAACACATAAGGAAAGAGTGGAATAAAGCATTAACACGTCGGTTTTAAACACAAGGCCTTAAAGGCCATAAACTTAACATATTGATCAAAATCCTTGAAGGCTACCAACTACCAAAGGAAACCTTAAGGGTTCCCCTAAAACCTACTTGTGCACAACACATCACATAACATTGTTTAAGGTGCTAAGAAAGCTACGAATAAAGTCAAAGTGTTTTTAGCTAGCAGCATCAGAAACGACAGTCTTTGCTGCACCCGCTTCACCACACTTAGACTTTTTGGCGTTCTTCTTTTTCATCCCACCTTTACCTGCTATCTCAGAAGCTTCAAGGCTTGTATCCTTCAAGCCTTCACCACAATCAGAGAACGTCTCTTCACTATCATCAGAGCATGAGCGCTTCTTGGAAAGAGAGTTCAACACTACCACACACAGCATCATTAAGGCCAGTGGGTTACAACTCCTGCAAGACAGAAAGAGGCTTACCAAAACACTTGGAAACCTCACCCACATAAGGGTAAGTCAAGTGTTCCATCTTCAAAACAGTTTCTTTGAATACATCAAAGGCCTTGGGATGAAAAAGATAAGACTTTTGCTGAGTTTATTCGGATTCACATGCCTTAAAACCAGCAAATAAACCTTGGTGCCTTCCATGAGCAAGAAGCTGGCTGTACGAATCACCCAAGGCACTATTGAACTTCGATGAATGAAGAAGATATGTAACCACTTGCTGGAATCCATGTTCAATTAACCATTTGTTATCACTAGTCGCATGGGCTAGTGAAGCTTTCAACCTATCTTTCTCTTCCAAGAAAGCCTACTTCTGAACCTCCAAAGCAGCCCAATCAACCCTGACTTAAACCCTGTCAGCTTCCAAGCGTTTTTCCAACTCAACCATCTCAGTCTTGTGCTGGGAAGAAAGCTCATCAATCCTCAACATCAGCTTTTCTCCCTCCCAGCATAACCCTCTGCCTCCTTCTTTAGAGTAGCTAGTGAAGCCTTCATCTCATCCCTCTTCTTCGAGAAGACATCATATTCTCGCATCCTCTTGCGAAATCTGGATACACCCTCTGGAAGCAAGGCAACAAGGTTACAAGCACCCATTACCATTTCTCGAAATCATCAGGTCATCATCCATAGATGAGCAAGAACCTCGAACAACATGAGAATCAAAGTGGGTAAGAACATCCTCACAAACGGATGAACTCTTGAAGCTGTCACCAACTGTGACCTTCCAATCCAGCACATAAACCTCCCCTGGATTAACATTGGTGGAACCTTCACCACCCTTCCCGGAACCCTTTAAGCTCACAGCCTTTTTACCCGCCAAATCGCCAAGGGTCGTCCCTTGTCCTTTTTTGATTTTCCCCAACCCCAACTTCTAAATCATCTGAAGCCTCTATGTCATTACTTAGTTCCACCGGCTCAGAAGCCGATGGTTGGTCAGCAGTCTTTATCAAACAACAGCTCGAACGACGAGTAGAGACTTTGGAAGCAACAACTTTGGTGAAACCCTTGACATTGGGAACGTTCACATAGCCTGAACCCTCGAACCTATGTTCAGTGCCCCTAACAACAACATCTTCGTCTGACGTAGCCTCGGTATCTCCAAACACAACATTAGATGTGTCATCACTCTTTATAAAGTCTAAGGCAAACATAACTGCAACAAATAAAATATAACATAAGCAGAAAATACAAAATATCATACCTTGATCATCTCTCACGAGCACAGGGTCACGATCCGGCTTGTCCCACAACTTGCTAACATCCATCAGCACTAAAACATGTTCGGGAAAGGGACAAAGCCTGGAAGGACACCCCCTAATAAACTTCAACAACCATCTATCTCGTGTTTGGAAGGTTCAAGCTCATTCAAAACAGCATAAGGATGCCTCCAAACAAGCCTGAAAGGAACAATGGACTCAGAAATCCAGAAAAATCGGTACTTCCAAGAACCAAAGGTAGTAACAATAGACGAAATTAAACACACATCAACCTGAGATGTTTCAAAGCTAAAACAATCGCCGTTCTTCGCTAACTGGAAGAAACGGCGGAACAACAACAACGATGGGTCATAAAACATCAAAGTGTAAAACCCTAGCAAGACCTTAAGGGTGTAACTGACCAAACGACAAACGATAATACTCTAAAACATTCAGAACAAAGACTGAAAACGGATGACGCAAGTTGGAATACTCAGCAATAAAGAGCAATGGAACCAACGGGACACTAATCGATCGATTTGCCAAAACCCAGAGCCACCGGATTAAACTTTAGATCGATCCCCCATTCTTTACAAAAAGCCTCAACTTCCTCTATAGTGAGACAAGTTGAATCCTTTAAGCCTTCAAGCCTTAAAGCCTTCAAGCCTTAAAACCTCGAAGCCTATCACATCTACTATCATTCTGAAATTCAAATCCCAAAACTCAAACGCCTTAAAGCCTTGAAGCCTTTAAGCAATAAAAAATAATGTGTAAAAGTCAGAAGCATTTGAGCTTACATCCCAAACACCTCTGACTTGGGGGGCTGATGACGGGGGTAGCTCAAACCTTAATAAACCTGATTAGAAACACATCAGCTTAAAAGGTAGAAAGGTTAAAAGGTTCGGAAATAGTCCAACGGTCATGAACAGTAAAAAGACAAGTCAGAGCCTTGTCACATCACCCTCTGCATGTCCAACACTCTCACAGCCGTAAAAGAGAGTATGTGCACAGAGAACACGCTTTTACCCGCAGGTCTAAACCCTTCAACCCTCAAATGGGCAAGTCCCTCACTATAGCCAAGGATCACTGGTCAAAGGCTTCCTCTTATAGAATATTCTTTCCCTATAAATAACAGCCTCTTGCCATTCATTCCAGCCATTCCAGATCAACTCAGATCACCCTTGATCTCTGATCTTACTTCCCCTCTCTAGAACCTGCTCCATGCTTGTTCTATTCTCGGCTCACTACAATATTATCTCACTTAACATAGACATTCTGGGTTGAACCCTTCAAGCCAGAATTCAAAGTGAATAATAACAAAGTGATCCGCCTCCACGTGCTACAAACGTGGGGGGACCCCACGACCTGCGTTAGGCTAATCTAACCCCTGAACCCTTTTACCTGAGATATCGCTACAGGCCTTGGTCTTGTATTTGTTGCATCAACAGTCGCAAATGCTTTATACACTTGGAATTTGAATTAAAAATAAAAAAATTATATAAGGTTTATTCGATATAATATAAAAATTAAAATTATGATAAGTGCAACACGAGTTGCGACAAAGATCTTCCCAAGATATATGTCTCAACACGGGTAATTGCCTTAAGGTTCATCTTATTTAAGTTGTAACAATTCACTGGTAGTTGTCCACACACACCACCTTTGCTCTTTATCGTTTATGCTCTCAGTCATCCTTGAGTGCCGATGGTTTTTCAACAATCTCAAATCAACTACACCAAACATACCCCAGTGCTCCACCTTAGTCAACATTGCAACCAAAAGATCATCATTTAACTCATCTTATCGTTGATTCAAAGTTTGTAATTATGTGAAGTATTGAAATACCTTAATTAAATAACTTGGAAACATAAGGTTATACAAAAATGCCGACATGTTTAACGTTCATACAATACACCTAAATTAGGCTAAATACACCAAATAAAACATACCGATACGTACAAAACAAGTTTTCGGTCACTTTGATATATTAAGTAAGAAGATGGCACCAGCAAACACCAAGTTTAAATGATTTAAAACATTTTTTAAAACAAGTTACATTTTTTACCACTAGTTACATACATCACAAACTGGAGGCCTCAGGTTCAAACCGGTCCCTCCCGAGTAACATTTTTCTATTTTACTTGTTTATTATATGTTACATGATATTTGTCTTAAAAGAATTTGTAGTCCTTTCAATATGTACAATATATGCCACACTAACAAAGAATTTGTAGTCCATTTTAAATATGTACAAATCTTATTGCCCACTTTGGAATGCAACACGACATATGAAAATAATCAAGAATTGTAGCTGTTTATAGACTCATCAACATGCTTCTAATCTATCACAAAGCACACGTAATCTCAAGAATTGTACAGGATTTGTTGGTTGTATCCTTATACATGGATCAAAATAAAAACCCTAATCATGTTTATTCAACCGTGAATGTGAATATGATATTAGACATCAAATCGGTAAAACTTACTTGTTGGAACAGATATCTAAGATGAGAATGATGAATCCATGACTCACGTGACGTAAAACATAGACGAAGTTGAATTTATACCAACACGTATTTTTGAAAGTCAATGGGGTAAAAACGTGAGGGGACAAATGTAATCACCAAACACTGTGCTAAGTAGCAACCAAACGATGACCAAATTCGAGAAAAATGTAAAACAAATCCTTAAAGTTTTGCACAAAAAGAAAACACAAACACAAAAACAAAATTATAAAAAGACAAAAAAAATATCACTATTATATATAACTAGTAATAACACCCGCGCGCGTTGCGGCGCGAGAACATTGCAAACATCGAATGGATTAGTCCAAACGTCGTGTGATGCGTTAACCGTATGGAAACGCGCATTTTGACGTATCGAATTGAACCCGAGGTAACCTATATAAGCATTGCGATTGAATCAAAACGTAAAGTAAATCAAATTTATATGTGACTCGCCTCATACATAGAAAAGAAACTACAATTTGACTCCACACGTTCGAAACAAAATTTAAGAAACATACATAAAATACGCACAAATACATATTATATTTGTCCTGACTCATCTCCCAAATCAAAACGTAGACCAACTCAAATTTATAGCACATAAAATTATCCACGTAATTTTTTTTAATGAATAAGTATTATACTTGACCTAAATCATTTTCTAGAAAAAGTTTACATCAAAACATAGAGCAAATCATATTTATACCGACACGTAAATAAAAATATGCACGTAAACATATTTTTTTTAAGTAAAGGAAGTATATGGGTAAACTCGAAACAAATTATAGGTAAAAAAAACTTAATAGGTTAAAAAGGTTCGTAAAACCGTACCAAGTAGAACCAATGCAACACAATTGCCAGCGACCCCAACATTGGAAAATTTCGTAAAATAAAATAAATAAAAAAGGAAAAAAATAACAGCGAACGAAAAACAGACGTAAAATCGCTGAACCACGCACGCCCGTTGTTGTGTGTTAATGCGAAGAAATTAGACCGAAACGTAAAACGTAGAAAATAATAACTAAGTCGAACGGGGAAAATAAACGTATTGCGACGAACCTCTCAAATGGGAAAAATATACCAAAAAACGGTGAACCTCACATACATGTTGCGGTGTGTTAACTTGCAAAATTTAGAACGAAACGTAAAACGAATAATTTGTGAAAGATGAAATTTATAAGAGGCCAAAGATGAAAATAAAACATATTAGGGTTAAATTGCAAAAGAAGAAAAATATTGGGTTAGAAATGAAAAATCAAACTTTTTTTTTGAAAATCTCCCTATATATGATATACATGGGGTGTACAACTCTATAAAGCAACATTTTTGTTGCTAATTTATAGTTTATAATTCCTTTTTATATAATAATAATAATGGGAAAATATCAAATAGGAAGTTAATTTTCGCTAGGAAGGATAGGAAGCCATAGGATTATGACATGTGGCAAATTTTAAAATAAAGAGAAAGGGTATTTTAGTCAATCCAACTCCTTCTTCTTCCTTTTTCAAAACCCAGTAAATTCAAAAACCCACCATTTTCAAAACCCACCATCTTCAACTATTTCTTCACTTTCTATCTCAATAATCACTACATTATAGTGCGATTTTCATCACCAATCAATGACTCAGAACCCGATCAACGTGTTCTTCAGCTTTTTTTTTGAAGAAAACTCAGTTTAATTTCATAAAAAGTCTCGTTTTTTTCGGGTGATTTTGGAGATAATCACTCGATTCATTCGATTCGAGCGTTGATAAGTGTTTCTATCATTCAAATTTTGTCAATTGATGAAAAAATCGGCTTCGATCCATGTAAGAAATTCTTTAATTTCATTTTCATGATCTGGGTTTTTGATTTAGTCATTGCGTTTTACGATCTTTGCGGGGGTCCGGGGGCGGCAGCCCCTGGTAGCGGGGTCCCAGGGGCGGCAGCCCCTGGCTGGGGTTGAGCTGCAGAAAAATTAATTGGCTCATCAGAAAAATTGCTGTACTAAAAACGCATCAGAAAAATTAATTTTCCATAATTTGGCTCATTTAGGTAAAACACATTTTTTAGGTGTTTTCAGTCCATTGCGTTTTAGAATGAGTCATTTTTAAGTGTTTTCTGGCCATTGCGTTTTACATATAAGACATTTCTTTGTGTTTTTGGTGCATTGCGTTTTAGGTAAAACACTTTTTTATGTGTTTTCAGTCCATTGCGTTTTAGAAAACAAACATTTTAAGTGTATTCTGGCCATTGCGTTTTACAAATAAGTCATTTCTTTGTGTTTTTGGTGCATTGCGTTTTAGGTAAAACACATTTTTATGTGTTTTCTGGCCATTGCGTTTTACAAATAAGACATTTCTGTGTGTTTTCTGGCCATTGCGTTTTACAAATAAGTCATTTCTTTGTGTTTTTAGTGCATTGCGTTTTAGAAAAATGTCATTTTTTAAGTTTTTTTTTCATTGCGTTTTACGTAACTGGTGGTTTTTCTATTGCGTTTTACGCAACTGGGTTTTAAATTTTTTTTTTAAAATATAGCAATAGTATACTCGTTTTAAAGATAAAAAAACGCCCGTTTTTTTGGTGCAATTTTTATAAAAAAATAATGTCGTATGAAAGAGTTATTAACGTTTAAAAAATGGGGGGGAATTGGAGGATAGAGAAACTATTGGCTTGGATTGACTAGAATGCCCTTGAACAAACTCACGCGCCTCTTTTCTTCCTTTCAATTTTGCCTGATTTAATCTTAGCCCTTGATTAACTTAATGGATGGTCAAGATCACTTCCTATCCTTCCTAGCCAAATAAACTTTCTATTGTATCTCCACCCTAATAATAATAATAATAATAATAATAATAATAATAATAATAATAATAATAATAATAATAATAATAATAATAATAATAATAATATATGTCTTTAAATGTCTTCATATCAAGTAAACGGACAAACGGTGGACGGTATCAAGTGAGACGGTAGACATGGTAAATGCGAAGCATCAAACGATGTGTCTTTTGACATGCAAATTTGGTTAACCAGTTGTAAAGAAGTTGGTAATTATCAAACAGGAGCCTTCTAGTGAAATGATTCGAAGAACGCAATCCAAGTTGTTATTTGTAGTATTATATTATTAATTATTATATAATTTTACCATCGTAATTTCACAATGAAATAAATCAACGTATTAAATTCTCTAGCTAATTGTGGTCGTAGATTTCTCTTAGACCATTCGTAATAATTAATACCTTTTAAAAGAAATTATTTTTCACGTCAGCATCATAACCGTTCAACCATAACAATAATCCAGATGCTACTTTATTTTTTCTTTTTTTTTTTATCAAACTTTAACTTCCCATATTTAATTGTTGACGGAAATTACAATTAAAAAAAATCCAGGTTTAAGTCATTTGAATTACCACCACAAATGTGGAACATCTTTTCCAATTGTGAAGGCTATTTTTTATTTCGGCTTTAATATCCATTATTTTTTGTTTCGACTTTATCCATGCATTTTTTTCAAATCTGCATTGAAGGATTAATTGGTGATGTCTGCCATGTTCCAACTTTAATGTGTTCATGTTGGAAAACGTGATGTAAATTTATCGTATTGTGTTTAAACAAATATTTCTTGATGATATGTCGACAGTTTAGATTATGCTATGTTCTACAACATGTTACTATGACATTTAACTGTTTTTTTTTTTTTTTACTTCAAATCAAGGGCGGACCTAAGGCTAGAACAGGGTGGGCGGGCGCACCCCCAGGAAAAAAATTTTTAGTGCTAAGTTCCGTCGAAAATCTCGTCCGCACCCCTTGGAATTTTTCGTCCGCACCCCATAGAATTTTCTGTCCGCACCTCTTGGACTTTTTCGTCCGCACCCCTTAGGTAAAAAGTGTTTTCAATTTATATTTTAAAAATATTCTTTAGTAAACTCCTATTTTATTAAAAATGCTACCTAAATTATTTTACTTTTAATACCTAAATAACTAAACCCAAATACCCAATACATTTAACTAGCCCACTACTAAGTCTTAGCCCAATAAACAAACCCAACAAATCATCAATATTTCAAACTAAAATAAAATAAACAAGCCCAAAACCGTTACATATTCTATCCTGTTCTCTTTATCATCCTTGCACGCCAGCGATCAGAACATCAACAGCGACAACAGTGAACAGTCAGCAGCCGCATACCACCGTAATCAACCACGGGTAAGTTTCTTTGTTATTTTTTATGATTTTTGACTGGTTTTTGGTTGATATTATCCACCTCCAGCGGCCTATTATAGCCGCATACTAACCATAGTAGACATGTGCTTCGTTTTGTTTTCATTATGTTATGGTGGGTTATATAAATTAAGTTCTTTTGTTTTACATGACCCGACTCGACCCGAACCGACCCGATACGAACCGGTTTTTTATTTATATACCTTGGGGCCGCCACTGCTTCAAATCAAAAACACTTTGTTTTTTTAACATAGTTGTTTAATCCATTTTACAATTTACTCTAGAACATTATATTACAATTCGTGATCTGAAGTATAAATGATCTAAGGTTTTCCTAAATAGTGTTTTGGTTATACTCAAATTACCTGATTTTTTCATATTAAATTAAAATTGTGTTCACACATCTCATTACGATTATTGTTATTTTGTTTATTCGCTCATTTCGGGTTTAGTCAATACTATTTGCTTTGTGCATAGTATCTTTTCAGTTCAAGAGGGGTTAGGGGAAGATATGGAGTAATAGAGTTGTATACATATTCCTCATATGCGGTGAGGTTTCCACTTGCATCATCGTCATGCTAAATACTCTAAATCGAAAGGGATATCTATAAATGTTGCTCAATCCGAGTCTAGTCACTCTTATGCTTCTTGTTGTAAATGATAATCAGAGACCAGAAAGATAATCAAAAAGGAACTCGTTTTATTGATATATTTCTTCCATACAAACAGAAAAATCAAGCCTTTATTTATAGGCATTACAATAATGAAGAAAAAGGAAAGATTTTGATAAATATGGAGAAGATGTTGAAGGATCCATAATTTTCTCTAAATTATTTTTTTTCTTTTTTCTAACACTCCCCCTCAAGTTAAATTGTGGGATTGTCACGATTCAACTTGGATAGGTTTTGTTTTTGGGTTTTGATTATGTTTGGTTTTTGGTTTGGCTACCGTCTCCTTGACATGGTAGTTTGAGCTATTGAGTTACCGCCTTTCGACATGGTAACTTTTGGGTTTTGATTTGAGCTACCGCCTTTAGACATGGCAACTTTTGGTTTGATTGAGGCTACCGCCTTTCGACATGGCAGCCTATTTTGGGTTTTGGTTTCCCCTCAAGCTGAAAAAATTCAACTTGGCCATTTGGGTCTTGGCATTGGTTTTGATTTGGGTTTTTGGGTTTTTGGTTTTGGGTTTTTTGAATTTTTGGTTTTGGGTTTTTTGAATTTTTGGGTTTTGGTTTTGGGTTTTGGTTGTTTTTTTTTATTTTGATTTTGAAAAAAAGATTTTTTATATTTTAAAAGATTTTGTTTTTTAATTTTCTAAAAAAAGGTTTTTTTTTTCCTTTTAAGGCACTCCGCCTTCACCGTACAAAACAGGAAAGAACCCGTGGGGGAGTTTGCACTTTGATGGCTTGCTTGGATAATCTTCAGTGAAATTAAGGGTGAGGGGATAAAAACCACCCTCCCAATCAGTCCCAGCTTTACTGGGTATAGTATAGTGCCAGACCATCAAATTAACTGTACCATCGGGGAGAGATTCTGGCCTCGCTACGGAACCATGAGGGTGATTCTTTCGCCATGCTTTGCGTTCCTCGGTGAGACGACCACGAGCTATGCCGCCAGACATGATTTGCGGTGGCGATCAGTGAGGTGTCGGCCTCTGCGAAAGTGGAGATATAGTGGTCACAATGGTTTGTTTGCTTTGTTTTTCGATCTGTGAACAATCTTTTAGTGGTGCCGAACAGAACTGTTAGGGTTCAAACAACAAGAACGAACTAAAACAAGGTCTGAGCGGCTAGGGTTTCTTGCACGGCGGTGGAACTGATTCGCCGGAACTGATGAACGACGGCGGCTAGGGTTTCTTGCAGCGGCGCTGGATTCAGGTCAGATTTTGGAGTCGATTTTGAGGTTTCAATTTTTTCTTTTTGGATGATATTGGTATGAAAAAAACGGCTTTGATTGGATTGGGGTTTGAAGAGAAGGCGACCAATATTCTGGCGGCGTTGTGGCTGATCGCAGCAAGTTTTATGATTTTCTGGTTTTGTTTTGAGATTGAATTTGGCTGGGATAAATTGTAGGAAATCAACAGAGTTTTCAGGGATCAGAAACTCTGCTCTGATACCATGTTGTAAATGATAATCAGAGACCAGAAAGATAATAAAAAAGGAACTCGTTTTATTGATATATTTCTTCCATACAAACAGAAAAATCAAGCCTTTGTTTATAGGTATTACAATAATGAATAAAAAAGAAAGATTTTGATAAATATGAAGAAGATGTTGAAGGATCCATAATTTTCTCTGAATTATTTTTTTTTTCTTTTTTTCTAACACTTCTAAGTTCTAATAATCCATTTCGTCTTCCTCCATGTACATGATAACTTATCAGCTACAAATGATTACCCGGAAATATATGAAACCGATTCTGTTTGTCTACGGTTTTAGGTATAAAGGTCTTTTTTTCGATTGAGCTTGGGTATTCGATTTGGTGACTTTGGTTATAATAATAATCTTAAACAAACATGAGTAAAATGAAGGATGAAGATTAGAGTAGTTTACACTCTTTTTCCTTGTTACACTTTTTTTTTTCATTTTGAAATATAGCAATTTGCACTTTTCGTTCTTAGTTTTCATTAATAACATAGATCATCCTTGTTTAATTAACCAAACTAACATTATGTACTAAAAAAAGAATTAAAACAAATAATGATGCCGAATAATTATTAGTGAAGATTAAAGACTAAATGTACAAATTAGTATGTACCTAAATAACAAAATATAAAATTTACTTCTTACATTAACACAATTACACAAAGAATTCATTATTAAACCTCACAATAGGGATACAATAATTGCTTAACGTCAAATATTTATGTTTTGAATTACCATAGGACTGAGAAAAATAATCCATTCATTGCTAAGGCTTCAAATAAAGCCTTAAACTTGACACACGACTGAGTGACTACTTTTAATAATCTCAAGCTCGACAAAACTCTATTAGGCAGACAAGTACAACTTTAAATATGATATTTATATAAAATAAAATTCAATAAACAAAGGGCTTGTAGCCTATCAAGGTGTGTACACACTAATGTTCATCCCTGTGAAATTGATGTTCGAGTCTCATGGTGAACAATGATGTAGATTTAAAGTAGGACTGTAGATGTCATGGATAAACATAAAACCGAATTAACGGACGGTTCGGTTTTTTGTATTTTTGAAAATAGATTTTTTATTTGGTTTCAGCTATGCTTGAGTGCATAACCGAAAATAATCGAAACGAACGGAAACAAACTAGAAGTAGAACTTTTAGTGTTTTTGGAAAGGCTATCTCCATCCACAACCTTCTCCAACCCAACCTTATAATAAAAAACTAATTTCTCTCTCTTCCACCTATACAACCCAACTTACCTCAACCTTCTACTCACATTCACAACCCAACCTTTAAAACATTTTTTATTAAATATATATTTTTATGCTTATTATTTATCCATAAATGTGTTAAAAATAATTACAATTAATATTTTCATTTGAAACCGATTTGTTTAAAAAAAAATAAATAACAACAATATAAGAAATCTTTTAATAAAAAAAACACACACATTCATCAAACATAGTTAATAAAGTTATCGAAAAAAATCTAACGAACCAATAAGACCAGTACATGTGGAAAACAAAGATATATGCATTTTTTATAAAAAAAATAATTAAAAAATATATTTTTTTGAAGAAACTCGGTTTTTGATAAAAATTTATATCGATATGTTCACAAAAAATAGTTAAACAACACTGTGTTTTCAGATTTTTTTAATAATTAAATTTTAAAAAGTTATTAAAGAAAATCATGTTTTAGCTAAAATGAATTGTTATAAAACAAAAATAGAAAACATAATTATAAAAGAACCACTTACAAGCCAACATGTGGCATTTTAAAATAATAAAAAAATCATCAACCAAAGTTGACACACCAACTTGGTCGTGAGTTTTAATTGATTTTTTTATTTTATTTTTTCACTTTTTAACCAACCAACCAAGGTTTTGATCACCAATGGTTGTAGCCTAAGAACCTTGTTGGATTTGAAACTCTAGGCATTTTATATTGATGTGGTTTCACGTGACACGTGTCTACTTTTATTTGTTGAATTAAATATGCTTGAGTTTTAGTTAAAAACTTTGTTGGATTTAAAACTCAAGCCATTCATTTAGACCATGTGTAGTGGTAATGTTTCTACCCTTAGGCGTTTTGCGCCATGTGTCAGCCCAGTCAGCAATGAGGCATTATGGGGCGTTTTCTAAAATGGGTGTAGTGGGGATGTGGGACATTATGTTAAAAGAGATATAATAAAATTAAATAAAAAAACCATCAAAAAATCTTATTGGACAAAAAAAGGAAGATCAAGGGTTATTGGACAAACAAATGGAAGCAAGGCGTAGAAAAAAGCACGCCAAAACCATTTTTTGTGAAAAAAACACGCCTAGGGGGCATATGTGGGCGTGATTGGGCGTGATTTTGTAAGAAAACACTCAAAAACTGGATCACTACGCATGGTCTTGGTAATATAAAACTATACTTTATTTTACTATTATTAATTCCGATTAATGTGCATATCCATTTTTTTGTGTATAATTTAGTTAATTTTTTGCATGGTCCACACATTTGTACTTAAAAAAAACCCCAATTAATTAATCATAACCGATACAAAATTCGAATAATCGAAACTTAGGGTTGGCGTATCGTGTCAGACACGACCTACTAAGATATGAATACAAAACAAGTAAACACGAAGACGACACAGAATCTTATCGTGTCAGTTTTTCCAAACATGAACACGAACCTGATAATAACAAGTAACATGAACATAACATGTTAAGACACGAAAAAAAAACTTACAAGCATATCATACGACCTGTTAAGACATGAAAAAAACTTACAAGCGTATCATATGACCTGTTAAGACACGAAAAAACTTACAAGCATATCATACGACCTGTTAAGACACAAGCTCGGCCTGGAGGGGTGGAGTGTGGAGTCTTAGGTCTGACATATCGTGTCAGACACGAACACGAAATACGTAAACACGACATGAAAATTAACAAGTCTTATGATGTCGGTTTGTTTAAGACACAAAATCTGTTAAGAGTCAAACTGACACGAACCTGTTAAGGTCGTGCCGTTTCGTTTCGTGTTTTCGTGTCCGTGCCTAAAATTACCAGCCGTATCGAAACCAATATGTTATAAAGCTCTAATAACCAAACATATGGGTTTTAGTTTCAATGAAAGCTCATAACCAAATCAATCCGTACTCATCTAGACATGTGTATTTGCATTTCTATTTTTTTAAAGAAAATATTAAGGGCAAATTACACTTTTCGTCCTTTATATTTGTAGCGGGTTGTAATGGATAGATTTTGACTTCAATATTTACAGTCACGATCCTTTATTTGGAAAACGCATTATATTTTTCGTCCTTTAGCACTAACCACGTAAAAATTTTCAGTTATGTCTATCCATTTAAAGGTATTTTGGTCATTTCATGTTTTAATTTAAAATTTCATTAATATATAAACACCATCTTCCCCAATTCCCCAACCCTAATCTCTCTTCTTCATCTTTCTCCAACCAACCTCTACTGTCACACCCCAATCGATTGCGGAAACATCGGAGTGAGACGAAATAGATTGCTCGAGACATCATAACAATAATAATCGTGACAAGTATTTAAATAATAAATTCCATTTCATTTCTAAAGAATCAATTACAATAATTATAGTAAATACAACACGAGATACAACACAATAAGAATACAAATGAAAGTGTGTATCTAAGCTTCCTACTAGGCTCCATGCATCACCAACATCATCGCTAAACCTGCAACATGTTTTAAAAGTGTAGTTCAATACAAAAAGTATTGGCGAGCATACAAGTTTTTCATATGTAGCATAAAAAGATAAGTTTCAAACAATTCCATGTGGCAAGCTCTTGATACAAGATAAACATTAAATTCGGCATGTGTCTAACATATCAAACCAATGATGAAACGCAATACGCTCATGACATAACCACAAGTCTACGGGCGGTGTGTTAATCCTATAGCGCTATATATGTCACGGATAGGCTCGTACGAAGTTAATGATAAGTCTAACACAAGATGTCATAAACCCAAGTTTAAAGTATCAAGTAATCAAATAAGCATGCGTGTAGGAATGTTTGTGTATTATGATTAAAGTGTAAGTGTCATAAGAAAACATGTTACACCCCAAAAGTGATAAACGTAAAGAGGGATTCAAGTATACTCAGAGAATTGCTAAGTCTTCCGATCATCCAAGTGTTGACGAGTGTATGAAATTAGGAGGATGGAACACCAAGGTCACCCTAGATGGGCAAACGAAGGTGTATGAGAAATGGGATTACCACGAAGGATTTGAATTAGAATTTAAAGTATAACCCGCTGATATAAAGGTATATATATACATATATATTTTATATAGTTTAGGTAAAAATTCTAAATTACGTCTATCGAGAGTATTGTTGAAATGTTGTCTAAAATAAATATACATTTACATCTATTTTATAAAAATTAGTCGAATTTGATAGATTTCGATTTATAAAACTAGTTCGTTTCGTTTTACGGAATTTTACAAAAAAAACGGGCAGGGTTTCCTCTGTTTTTTTGGACGATCCTAACAACACAAGTTGTCAATTTATTTGCCAAAACTCAACAATCAACGAAACATAGTATATTTAAACAAGTTATATAACAAAAATATGCATATTCATACAAGATTCAAAGGCACGATTAGTGAACTAGTTCGAGTACTAATAATAAATAAAAACAGTAACTATGAATACGCAGTAATAATAATAAAAATTTGTGTCGTTAAATTATCAAGTCTCGTGCTTAACCCGATGACCCGAACCCAAAACAAGACTGAACTGAGACCCGGAACTAAAGCCAAACGAGACCCGGAACTAAAGCCAAACTAGACCCGAAACAAATCTAAGTTGAACCAATATCTGAGTTAGACCGAAACGACTGACCGAACTGAGACAAAACTCGAACCTGCTGAAACAACCAACTAAACATGAAATCTTATCCGAACCTGCTGACTTGAACCTGCTGACCCGCAACCCGAGAGACCAGAACATGATACTGAACCACGACGCCTTGTTAACTGACCCGACCCGCGTCTTGAACCGAACAAAACGAAATTGAACCAAACCTACCCAAATCAAAACTGAGATGAAGCTTGAACCTGCAACATAACCTGAATCGAACCGCCACGAGCCGAGACCCGAGCCCTGAATCTGACCAACCTAACTCAGATCTAAGCTGATCGTTGCGGGCCAGAACAACATCGACATCACCTTCAATATAAAAGGAAACGGAGGGGGTGGATTTCTTTACCGGAAATTTGTCGAAGGCCTTGAACCGTCGTCGTCACTTCCACTACCGCTGTCGTGAGCGGCGGCGCCGCTCCATCTTGTCGACCTTTCTCTCTCTCTCTCTACGTCGTTAATTGGTCTCGCCACCGCCACTTTCATACACCGGAAGATCAAAGATTCATGGGGGTGTGGGGTGTGTTGTCGGAGGGAGAAGGGTGGCGCCCGTCGGAGATGTAGCTCCGGTCGCCGGAGCTCGGTAGAGGGGGGAACAGAGGGTTTGAGTTCTATAAGTTGTAGGTATGAGTGCTAATGAGAGAGTGGGGGAGAGAGGCAGTGGTGTGTTAGGTTGAAGACAAGTTTTGAGATTTTTTTTTTTTTTGGGAGGGAAAAAGATAGAGTGCGGCTGAACACAATTGAGTAACTTTTAGGGTTTGACTTGTTTGACTTGTTTAAGTACCAGGTTTCACTTAATGGGCTTGGGCCCAAGGCCCACAAGTCCAAACTCGTGCTTTTAAGTGGCCCGCCAGCTTCTACAAACCCATTTACGAATCTCGAAATCTACGTAGCGTCGTAAGCTAAAATTTTAAATTTAAAAAGGCGTAAGATAGCGTCAGTAGACGTTGTTTGTCAATTGCGTTAAAACACTGCAGTTGCCGTTCCTGGTCAGTTTTTTTTTTCGATTCGATTCCGACCGTGATTCCAAAAATAGGAAAGCGAACACGTATTTTCTAAAAACATAGCAACACGGAAATACGAGGCGTTACAGTCTCCCCTCCTTTAGGAAATTTCGTCCCGAAATTTATTCAAGAGGAAGATTTCAAGAAGGATGGAAGAATAGGTTCGAATGTTTAAACGGATTTGTTTGCAAACGGGGATTCGTATAAAAGACAAAGAATAACGGAGATTAAGGGGAGTATAAAAGTGAACGATTGTCTTTAATAAACGAATGCGAGTATTAGAATAGCATTAGTATTGGATAGACGAAAGTAGCGTGCTAAGAATGGAGTCTCGTCGTGGATAATCGGATATAATGCGTTTGTGAGTTGTTTAAAGTTTGTATTAGGTCCAAAAAGGTCTGCAAAACACTGAATTTTCTCATGGCACGTTTTACGGAAGTTTGGTAACATGATGAAAACACTTATATATAGGATGTACCAGCGGCGTACCCAGCATGTTTTGACCATATTACGTTCGTCTCGTATTCGATGTCATGTTACGATCCGTGTCTTACCATACACAGTAGTACACTTTATGGTTCTCATATGCCCATCACTATAATCCCGTGTGCACCCGCGATTATATTGATCGCCGCATGATCAGCATAGCTTGTACTAGTTGTGTACGAATCAGGGTATTCATAAATTTGGAAAATACAGATGAGTGCGTATACGAATGTAGTGTTTAAGCATGTTTATGTGTTTAAGCATGTATGGGACCCACGTAAGCGAATCCCTCGGATTCCGCTCGCATACGGGTACGAATGTAGTATTTAAGCATGTATGGGACCCACGTAAGTGAATCACTCGGATTCCACTCGCGTACGGGTACGAATGTATGAGTCACGAGTATGGATGTAAGTATGCGTATGGATACAAATAATAGTATAAGTATGAATATGAGTAGTCATAAATGACGATGATTTCGTGTATGACATGTACTGAATGTGACGAACTTACACATGTAAAATGATTGAGAAGTTTGAGTATGTAAAACGAATGATATAAGGGAAATCGTTGTGAGACATAGAATAAAGCATGTGCGATGATATGCATGTGTCGTTGTTTGAGTAACGCGTTGAGTTTATCAAATCAAATAGCTTAAGCTTGATTCGGAATGTAACATCTAGTTCGTGAATGCCAAAAGTATGTAAAACATCTATTGATTATGCGAGATATACTTTGTATAAGAACGGAATTTCTATTCTTGTTCCAAAAGAATTTACGTTAGTTGAAAAGTGCTGATCCATATGAAGTCTTCTTACCCACGTGTTTTGAATTTAAAGGACATATTGAGCGGTGTATGTAAAAGGTTTTGAAAATGGTAAGTTTGCATCGTTTTAAAGGGGTCTTGCATTAAAAATAGGAAATTTGAAATTAGAAGGTTCTCGTGAAAACGTTGCTTCTTAAAGAAAATTTTATGCATATTGAACTTAGTGATCTTTGAAAAGTGTTTTAATAAAATGTTTTATTGATTTTGAAAAAGGTCTTAGAAAAATGGTCTTATAATAACTATAAGATCTTATAGGCAAACGAAATGGCTAGTTTGATTTTCAATTGCGAACAAAGTCTTTGATATGATGACAAAATGTGAGTGTGTGTTAGTGATTAGGTTGAGTATGAAGTTCACGGGCAAGAGATTCATTGAACCGATTAAGTTGATAGGTAGCATTTCATAAGGTTTTGAAATTTGGGTAATAAAACGTTTTAAGGTATGATTAAAAGTTTTGTGTTTGTGAGTTACGTGAAAACAGATTATTGGGCAAGATGTACGTTTAATAAAAACAATGAATTTTAAAATTTGCACAGTAGGGATTTTGACAATTGAAAACGACTTAGATATAAAACATGATCGCGTTGTACAATGGAGTCTCTCTTGAAAATAAAATTTTGGTAACGATCGCCTAGGTAAGGAAATCACCCCTAACTCGTCGGCGAGGTCGTTTTAAGTAAAAGGAGGAGTGGAGTTAATTGTCAAGGTAAGGGATTCACTCCTATCTCGACGATATGTCTTCATTTCGGTGTTACAAATAATATAAACAAAATTAAGCGATGTTTTGAAATCATGCATATGTATAAATATATGAATAGATTTAGTACGATGTGTGTGTGAGAAAATGATCTTGAAAATAAATTTGAATTTGAAACGAGAGAGTTGTATCATATAAAAGCGATGATAGTAAAGCATAGGTTTGATTAAAACTTGGATTGTTCCAAAACGGAACTTTGACTAAACCAAAGCGGTCGAAAACTCTTTTAAATTTGAGAAACATGCTTTGGCCTAATAGGTGGAATACTCTCGCCGATATCTCGGTTAACGGTATTCACCCTTCCAGTTACTACATGTTCCAAATCCATCGAAAATTCGAGATTTGGCGGGATTTTTGAAAATCAAGGAGCGGAACTAGTCGACAAGGTGCGGGTTTTACCCCTAACTTGACGATTTCGTACCCTAAGTGTGGTTGGTACTCTTCGAGTCAAAATTTAATTCCGACACTTTGACGAGAGCCCACTAGGATTTGAAATGGAAATTCTCCATCGAGATGAAGATTTCACTCCTAACTTGGTGGCGAATTTCGCGTAAAAGAATAGGTGGATTGAGAGTCCTTCACCAAATTGTGGGTTTCACGCCTATTTTGGTGAAGTCGTCTCGTTTGTGTATTACGAGTGGTTTCGAGTTTAGTATAAACGAGTAAAATGCCTTTGGAAGGCGTACGTTCGAAATATTAAATCAAGTATAACACACAATGCATTTCAAGAAATTAACACATAGGGAACGTTTTCAAGAAGTTAACACATAAGAGACATTTCAAGAATAGCACGTAAAGATGTTTCATACGGGTAGCATGTGAAGCCAATATGGTCGAATTTGGTGCTTAACTATAGACTAGGTCAAAAGCATGGCAATTTTCCTAATTCCCTATAGTTATGGCTCTGATACCAATCTATCACACCCCAACCGATGGCGGAAACATCAGAGTGAGACGAAATAGATTGCTCGAGACATCATAACATTAATAATCGTGACAAGTATTTAAATAATAAATTCCATTTCATTTCTAAAGAATCAATCACAAGAATTGTAGTAAATACAACATGAGATACAACACAATAAGAATACAAATTAAAGTGTGTATCTAAGCATCCTACTAGGTTCCATGCATCACCAACATCATCGCTAAACCTGCAACATGTTTTAAAAGTGAAGTTCAATACAAAAAGTATTGGCGAGCATACAAGTTTTTCATACGTAGCATAAAAAGATAAGTTTCAAACAATTCCATGTGGCAAGCTCTTGATACAAGATAAACATTAAATTCGGCATGTGTCTAACATATCAAACCAATGATGAAACGCAATATGCTCATGACATAACCACAAGTCTACGGGCGGTGCGTTAATCCTATAGCGCTATATATGTCACGGATAGGCTCGTACGAAGTTAATGATAAGTCTAACACAAGATGTCATAAACCCAAGTTTAAAGTATCAAGTAATCAAATAAGCATGCGTGTAATATAAATGTTTGTGTATTATGATTAAAGTGTAAGTTTCATAAGAAAACATGTTACACCCCAAAACTGATAAACGTAAAGAGGGGTTCAAGTATCCTCAGAGAATTGCTAAGTCTTCCGATCATTCAAGTGTTGACGAGTGTATGAGATTACGAGGATGGAACACCGAGGTCACCCTAGATGGGCAAACGAAGGTGTATGAGAAATCGGGATTACAACGAAGGATTTGAATTGGAATTTAAAGTAAAACCCACATATATAAAGGTATATATATACATATATATTTTATATAGTTTAGGTAAAAATTCTAAATTACGTCTATCGAGAGTATTGTTGAAATGTTGTCTAAAATAAATATACATTTACATCTATTTTATAAAAATTAGTCGGATTTGATAGATTTCGATTTATAAAACTAGTGCGTTTCGTTTTACGGAATTTTATGAAAAATGGGCAGGGTTTCCACTGTTTTTTTTTTTTGGACAATCCCAACAACACAAGTTGTCGATTTATTTTCCAAAACTCACCAATCAACGAAACATAGTATATTTAAACAAGTTATATAACGAAAATATGCATATTAATACAAGCTTCAAAGGCACAATTAGTGAACTAGTTCGAGTACTAATAATAAATAAAAACATTAACTATGAATAAGCAGTAATAATAATAAAAATTTGTGTCGTTAAATTATCAAGTCTCGTGCTTAACCCGATGACCCGAACCCAAAACAAGACTGAACCGAGACCCGGAACTAAAACCAAACGAGACCCGAAACAAATCTAAGTTGAATCAACATTTGAGTTTGACTGAAATGACTGACCGAACTGAGACAAAACTCGAACCTGCTGAAACAACCAACTAAACATGAAATCTGATCCGAACCTGCTGACTTGAACCTCCTGACCCGTAACCCGAGAGACCAGAACATGATACTGAACCACGACGCCTTGTTAACTGACCCAACCCGCGTCTTGAACCGAACAAAACGAAATTGAACGAAACCTACCCAAATCAAAACTGAGATGAAGCTTGAACCTGCAACATAACCTAACCCGAACCGCCACGAGCCGAGACCCGAGCCCTGAATCTGACCAACCTAACTCAGATCTGAGCTGATCGTTGACGGCCAGAACAACATCGACATCACCTTCAATATAAACGGAAACGAAGGGGGTGGGTTTCTTTATCGAAAATTTGTCGAAGGCCTTGAACCGCCGCCGTCACTTCCACTGCCGCCGTGAGCGGCGGTGCCGCTCCATCTTGTCGGCCTTTCTCTCTCTCTCTCTCTCTCTCTACGTCATTAATTGGTCTCGCCTGTGACAACCTGTAATTAACGGCCTTCTAATTACGTGATTAACAAACGTTTAGGCGATAACAAGTAGTGTTTAAGACATAGATTAACTTACTTAGGCCTTCTGGAGTGCCTAGGAACGTCTATTCGGCTTTACAGTACACGAATGTTGATTTGCGGGAAGACTGCTGAACGAGAAGCGGTAACGAACAGACACCAGACAAAATACTGCTCAACAGCCGACAAAAGGGTCATTCTACCAATGCGACAACTGCAAAATATCGTTAAACCCGCTTAACCGCTCGTAGAGGTCGCGATGTCTGTTCAACAACTAACAACTGGTAGGGAATTGTGGTAACTTGTTCAACAATTGACAAAGTTCGGGATAATGACACATTAAGGAATAAAGACAAACCTAATTTCGGGATGAAATTCTTTCAACAAGGGAAGAATGTGACAACCGACAAATCCAGGCTAAAACCCGAATTTGGCGCACATCGTAATCTTACGTTTTAGAGATAGTTTTTATTAATTTGGTCGTCATATGCATAGTGATGTCTATCCGGGTTGAATTTCACATTTGATATATTTTTTTTTTTTATAAATTACCGGCTCACACACGAGTTAACCCGACACGTACGAAGATTGGTGGTAAATGTCTAAATACATGGGAAACCACTCTATAGTAATACTATGTGTGTAATGCTATAAATATATATATTTAGATATATATATTTGTTATTATTTAAGTTTTTGACAAGTTAATTGTAAATTATATTTGTGATACGCGGTTAGAGCAACACTAATACAAATGTATAAAAATATTTTTATACACTAGACACATTCATATTTTTATGATGGTTCTATTTTACATTTTATTAAAAAAAGTAAATAGAGGGTAAAATTAAGTGAGCATTTTGTACACCTAGCAAAACATAATCCATACTCAATAAACCACCACCCTACCCTACCCTACCCTACTCCCACCACACCTTACTCCCTAGTCCTACCTGCATATCCTACGTCCAACCTACCCTCCCATATCTTGAAGATTTGCTTGATTAAATCTTGCCCATGTTTTGATGATGACCATTAGATATTTGGGTTTTTGTTTTTTTTATATATTTATGGTTTTACATAAAAACCATATCCATTAGAAACAACACCACAAAAACACATTAGCCCTTTCATCCATTTCTATCTTACGGTTACACACATCCTCACACACATAAGGTTGAATCTTCAAGTTCAAGCATCTCACTATCTTGTTTCTACTCTACTCTAAGTTGGTATGATCCCTTTCATCCTTGTTTCTCTTGAGTTATATGCATTTTATTTTAGATCAAACAATCACCCAACACAAGTCCCTATGTAATATATGTTATATTCTAAGATTTAGAAACATGCTGTTAGAAATGTGATCTCACCCATTCAATTGGTTTACATGAATATAAAATGTTTGAGTTCACAAAATGTTAGTGACATGTTATTCATCCAAACTTTTTAGTTCAGAAATAAAAAGGAATCGAAGGGCATTAATAAACAACTTAAAAGTCCTATAAATATATATATATATATATATATAAGGCTACTGATAAGTTATTTCTTGGGGAATATTTATAAGTGTTTTAGCTAAAAACAAACTGATATATATACTTTAGTATATTGGGTTTTGTTGGTGAAAAAGAAATATTGCTAGATATTGTTGATGTTTAGTGGGGAAACTTGGAAACAAAGTGATAACTTGGGTGTTTTGGTGAAAAATGATGCGTTTAAAAACTCTATGTTTGATTTTGAGGGAAATTATATATTTTGTAACCTTTAACGTTTTAAACCCTAACAAGCCTTTTACGTAGGGAGATTATGATAAAATTTTATTTTGTTGGTGAAAATGACATAAACATAAGACATGGATTTTGTGGACCATTTTCTATATATACATTTTTATAACATAAAACATGCATATCTTTTGAAAGGCTTGGTAATATCAAATGGCACAAGTATTGTTGTGCAGTTATGTGTAATTATAGGAGTAACATGGGTATATACCGTAGCATAAAACAAATAGAGACACATGAAATAAATATAGTATTTATTTGTTATATTATATATAAAAATAATATACATTATTATTATTTTTATTACGATACATGATGTATTTGGGACATATTCTTCTAAAAAAAATAAATATATATAAAATATATTTATTCATTTAACAAAGACGAATAAATAATACGGATATTATTTAGACTCGGGTTAACACGAACACGTAGACGTGTGTGTCGAACACGAATTATGTCTTATATAATTTTAATCCTACTAATATTATAATTATTTATAGTTGTAAATAAACATATTGGGAAGTCGGGAAACACATCACCAACGGTTGTCGAGTCAAACGAGTCGAGTCAAACATTTGAAACAAGGGTCGTATTAACACATCGAGTTGTGTTGGGTGAATCAATTACATATCAGACCTGTATGTCTTAGACTTTGAACAAACCTTAAAGTATCTTTGTTGTAATTAGGACACCTATAGGTCATCACGCAATCGCGGGCTTTATTTGTCTTTGATTGGTAATTGGAGTAATTGCTTTGCTGATCAGGTGAGTTCATAACCCCCACTTTTTACTGTTTTACATTTTTATAAATGTTTTCGGGGGTGGAAAGACATGCAAGTTTTGCAAAAGTAAACAACTTTTCGTTGAACAAAAACTCATATTTCTAAACCATATTGCGAATGGATTTCAAGGAACTCAAATGGTTTACGAACGGTTTATACTAAACATACCGGTTTTACAAAACAAATGCGTATTTTCACAAACGTGCATGATTTTCATGACTAGTGACAGGAATGTCCTAGTTACTACAACGGGACTGGGTTGTTCTGCGTACGAACAACGAGACAACCCAATGGGTTTATGTCCCCCTTTTTCTTTTGAAATACATATTAACTACGGTATGATTAAGCTATGGAATGAACTCTTGGATCACGTGCGAATAGGCGCTAACTTAGGCACCATTAATCCTTTTAAGGACCACGGAACAGGGGGTAGATCTATCGGGTATGGGCGAGCCCCACTCACGGTCCTTGTGCGGCCACTTAGAGTGCTTTTGTGTCCCTGTCGAAGTGAATCGACACTTAAATCGTCTACCGGGTTGAGTGCTTCCTATGTCGGCACGCATATTAATGTCTTAGCTACACATTAATGATCAACATGTTCATAGACGCATTACATACCTACTTATAAACTGAACTTTCAAATGTTTTTAAGATTCACTTGATGTAAACTCACAAGTACATGGATTTACAAACTTTAGTAACGGTTTTCAAGTTATACCTAAGTAAGAGGAAGCGCCGATCCTGCTTACAAAGGTTCGTTTGGGCTCGGCCCATTCTCTCTCGTGCAATGCACAAAGACTATTGTGGGCTAGACTCACAGTTTTTCATAAATCATGCCAAGAAAATAATTTTACTATATTTTCTCAACAAATTTAAACCGGTTATCAAAAAGATTTATTTTAAATCTTTTTAAAACAAACTATGAACTCGCTCAACTTTATGTTGACTTTTTCGCATGTTCTTTCTCAGGTTGCATTTTTCAAAACTACGGAACGGTTGGAATAGAAGAACCCACGGGATTTCGAGTACTTAGCGGGCGTTCATTGTTTAGAAGTCTTAGCTTTTTGCTTCCGCTGTGCAATGAAGATACCGGTCCAGTCACGCCAGCTCTGATATTTCGGGGTGTGACAGATTGGTATCAGAGCTATAGGTTTCAGCGAATTAGGTTTCTGTAGAAAGACCTAGGCATTAACCTCACTATCCCCTGGGGACTTAGATATCAAGAATTGTACGCATACAGAACGCCTAAGACTTGAATATGGGTTCCAACCGTTGCCAAAAACAATGAGTCAACAATTTTGGTTTTAAACAAACACAAGTGTTGTGTTGATACACGGTTCACGAAACAAATTCATACATTAAGCACGACTTTGAGAGTTTTGGATAACATGCATTTCGGACCTTTGTAAAGCTTATATCGAAACTCATTAAAGGTCCTCACTTAGAAACCGTGACTAACAACTCGGGCAAAAGCCATTATATTATGTCGTCTATGCTATCTTACTTACCTGAGCAGGTAACCTATGTGGAATGAAACGCTATTGCGCAACTATACGTGAAACATAAACTATACGTCAGCGAATGTCGAAGTACATCACACACGATTTTCGAGGCAAGGCCTTGGGGAAAACAAACTTGGGCACGACAACAATGATGTTAATTCTGTCAGCGAGAGAATTACTGATCGAAATGCGGCAAATTACCACGTGATCCTGCAAATGACACCAATCACGCTGAAGTATGTTTAACTGGGATTTCACAACAATCTATACTTACTCTGAAGAGACTCACAATGGTTGGCGCTGCAAAGGAAGTCACACGTCTTCGCATTCCTCCTATTTCATTTACGGCGGATATGCCATGTTCGACATTCCATGGTAATGTCATCTAACAACCGACCCTCACACGAAGTTCCAGGTAAAGTCCTTAAACTTCTTTTGTTGAAATTCTGATTTTTGCATATAGCGAGTAGACTTTCATATTTCTACTCCCCCTAATGATCCTTGCATCACGAAAATTTTCTTTCATAATAGCGAATACTCATTTGCTTCATTCTTGACGAATTCATATGTTACACATGCGTTGTTTGTTAAGCATGTGGCTTCACTTGAAATTGTTGCTTTATCAAGTTCAAATATTATTTCGCTATCTTCAGTCCTTGCATTGTGATCTAGCTAAACCACATTATTGCATAATGTTGACTCTTTGATATCGAGTCAACGAAACTCGTTGAAGCTCCTTTTTTTTTTCAAGCTACATACATGGTTTTTCGTTGTAACCATGGCAAAACTTTCTTGTCGATACATGTAATCATTGTTGGATTGCGCTTAAACCAAGTTCAATTGTTTGAACTTGCTCGTAATATACATTCAATTCGAGGATCCATACGATGGGTTGAGGCCATCATATTCGAAATAATCCCAACAAGCACTTCATTTGCTTCGAACCATAACAGGCTTGTTTGGTCTTCGACTTCATTGAATCATTTCTTTGATCACGATCACCTTGTGGTGGTGTTTTTTTTTCACAAGTTTGAAGCTTGCGCTAATCTCTTTGCTTACATCATACACGGATTTAATTATTTATTTGTTTATTGATATTAAATCTGCTTGTTCGATTTGTTGTATTAGATCAGTCTTAATACAATCGTGTGTTAAGATAATGGTACACAAATTCATGTCATATTTCGGTATACCTCTTAACGGTTCTTTAATCATCGATCGAATATTTTGTGATATCTATTGCTCTTTCATTTCCGATCGGAAAACATTATTTATTTGTTTCATTATCAATTGAAAATATCATGATGTTTGTTTGGAACAAACATTCACATTTACTTCGTTGAGCCCTTCATCTGATTTCATACACGGTGATACTTGTTCGTTCACCACTATTATTGAATTATTTCGATCACTACGACACCTTGTGGCCTCGGTGTAAACTTGTAGCTTGTGCTAATCACGATCAGCCGTTTCATGGGAAACTATTTATGTTTTTCGTTTGACACATCGTTTAAATAGTCTTAATGCAACTATGTATTAAGACGATGATACACCAGGTTTGGTTGTATTTAATTTCGGTGTATCCTTGCAACACGTTGATTTTGACTTATTCATTTATTGGTTCGACAGTTGACAAATCATTTCTTGATTCTATCTATTTGAGCTTGTTGATTCAAGTTTCATTCATACAACAACCAATGCAAGTTTCCGTTGGTAGAAAATTCGATTGTTTCCAAAAATTGACTTGCATATTGTGAACGCTCATTTAGAATTCTATTGGTCGAAATTCCTCTTTTGTTGAACCCCGTAAACTTGGTCGCATTGTTGATAGTATCACTATGCTTTGTTCACTTGACATCGATTCCTAGAACAAACTCAGTTGAACTGCTGGGTTCTTATTGATGCAAAATGTCTTTACATTCACGTAATCTGAATAAGTCTTGGTTCGATTACACGGTCATTCACTTTGGTATTGTTCGGACTTACCTGCGAACGACACAACTCTGAGGAGATAGCATATTCTAAATTTCGAGGACGAAATTTCTGCAACAGGGGGAGAATGTGACAACCTGTAATTAACGGCCTTCTAATTACGTGATTAACAAACGTTTAGGCGATAACAAGTAGTGTTTAAGACATAGATTAACTTACTTAGGCCTTCTGGAGTGCCTAGGAACGTCTATTCGGCTTTACAGTACACGAATGTTGATTTGCGGGAAGACTGCTGAACGAGAAGCGGTAACGAACAGACACCGGACAAAATACTGCTCAACAGCCGACAAAAGGGTCATTCTACCAATGCGACAACTGCAAAATATCGTTAAACCCGCTTAACCGCTCGTAGAGGTCGCGATGTCTGTTCAACAACTAACAACTGGTAGGGAATTGTGGTAACTTGTTCAACAATTGACAAAGCTCGGGATAATGACACATTAAGGAATAAAGACAAACCTAATTTCGGGATGAAATTCTTTCAACAAGGGAAGAATGTGACAACCGACAAATCCAGGCTAAAACCCGAATTTGGCGCACATCGTAATCTTACGTTTTAGAGATAGTTTTTATTAATTTGGTCGTCATATGCATAGTGATGTCTATCCGGGTTGAATTTCACATTTGATATATTATTTTTTTATAAATTACCGGCTCACACACGAGTTAACCCGACACGTACGAAGATTGGTGGTAAATGTCTAAATACATGGGAAACCACTCTATAGTAATACTATGTGTGTAATGCTATAAATATATATATTTAGATATATATTTGTTATTATTTAAGTTTTTGACAAGTTAATTGTAAATTATATTTGTGATACGCGGTTAGAGCAACACTAATACAAATGTATAAAAATATTTTTATACACTAGACACATTCATATTTTTATGATGGTTCTATTTTACATTTTATTAAAAAAAGTAAATAGCGGGTAAAATTAAGTGAGCATTTTGTACACCTAGCAAAACATAATCCATACTCAATAAACCACCACCCTACCCTACCCTACCCTACTCCCACCACACCTTACTCCCTAGTCCTACCTGCATATCCTACGTCCAACCTACCCTCCCATATCTTGAAGATTTGCTTGATTAAATCTTGCCCATGTTTTGATGATGACCATTAGATATTTGGGTTTTTGTTTTTTTTATATATTTATGGTTTTACATAAAAACCATATCCATTAGAAACAACACCACAAAAACACATTAGCCCTTTCATCCCTTTCTATCTTACGGTTACACACATCCTCACACACATAAGGTTGAATCTTCAAGTTCAAGCATCTCACTATCTTGTTTCTACTCTACTCTAAGTTGGTATGATCCCTTTCATCCTTGTTTCTCTTGAGTTATATGCATTTTATTTTAGATCAAACAATCACCCAACACAAGTCCCTATGTAATATATGTTATATTCTAAGATTTAGAAACATGCTGTTAGAAATGTGATCTCACCCATTCAATTGGTTTACATGAATATAAAATGTTTGAGTTCACAAAATGCTAGTGACATGTTATTCATCCAAACTTTTTAGTTCAGAAATAAAAAGGAATCGAAGGGCATTAATAAACAACTTAAAAGTCCTATAAATATATATATATATATATATATAAGGCTACTGATAAGTTATTTCTTGGGGAATATTTATAAGTGTTTTAGCTAAAAACAAACTGATATATATACTTTAGTATATTGGGTTTTGTTGGTGAAAAAGAAATATTGCTAGATATTGTTGATGTTTAGTGGGGAAACTTGGAAACAAAGTGATAACTTGGGTGTTTTGGTGAAAAATGATGCGTTTAAAAACTCTATGTTTGATTTTGAGGGAAATTATATATTTTGTAACCTTTAACGTTTTAAACCCTAACAAGCCTTTTACGTAGGGAGATTATGATAAAATTTTATTTTGTTGGTGAAAATGACATAAACATAAGACATGGATTTTGTGGACCATTTTCTATATATACATTTTTATAACATAAAACATGCATATCTTTTGAAAGGCTTGGTAATATCAAATGGCACAAGTATTGTTGTGCAGTTATGTGTAATTATAGGAGTAACATGGGTATATACCGTAGCATAAAACAAATAGAGACACATGAAATAAATATAGTATTTATTTGTTATATTATATATAAAAATAATATACATTATTATTATTTTTATTACGATACATGATGTATTTGGGACATATTCTTCTAAAAAAAATAAATATATATAAAATATATTTATTCATTTAACAAAGACGAATAAATAATACGGATATTATTTAGACTCGGGTTAACACGAACACGTAGACGTGTGTGTCGAACACGAATTATGTCTTATATAATTTTAATCCTACTAATATTATAATTATTTATAGTTGTAAATAAACATATTGGGAAGTCGGGAAACACATCACCAACGGTTGTCGAGTCAAACGAGTCGAGTCAAACATTTGAAACAAGGGTCGTATTAACACATCGAGTTGTGTTGGGTGAATCAATTACATATCAGACCTGTATGTCTTAGACTTTGAACAACCCTTAAAGTATCTTTGTTGTAATTAGGACACCTATAGGTCATCACGCAATCGCGGGCTTTATTTGTCTTTGATTGGTAATTGGAGTAATTGCTTTGCTGATCAGGTGAGTTCATAACCCCCACTTTTTACTGTTTTACATTTTTATAAATGTTTTCGGGGGTGGAAAGACATGCAAGTTTTGCAAAAGTAAACAACTTTTCGTTGAACAAAAACTCATATTTCTAAACCATATTGCGAATGGATTTCAAGGAACTCAAATGGTTTACGAACGGTTTATACTAAACATACCGGTTTTACAAAACAAATGCGTATTTTCACAAACGTGCATGATTTTCATGACTAGTGACAGGAATGTCCTAGTTACTACAACGGGACTGGGTTGTTCTGCGTACGAACAACGAGACAACCCAATGGGTTTATGTCCCCCTTTTTCTTTTGAAATACATATTAACTACGGTATGATTAAGCTATGGAATGAACTCTTGGATCACGTGCGAATAGGCGCTAACTTAGGCACCATTAATCCTTTTAAGGACCACGGAACAGGGGGTAGATCTATCGGGTATGGGCGAGCCCCACTCACGGTCCTTGTGCGGCCACTTAGAGTGCTTTTGTGTCCCTGTCGAAGTGAATCGACACTTAAATCGTCTACCGGGTTGAGTGCTTCCTATGTCGGCACACATATTAATGTCTTAGCTACACATTAATGATCAACATGTTCATAGACGCATTACATACCTACTTATAAACTGAACTTTCAAATGTTTTTAAGATTCATTTGATGTAAACTCACAAGTACATGGATTTACAAACTTTAGTAACGGTTTTCAAGTTATACCTAAGTAAGAGGAAGCGCTGATCCTGCTTACAAAGGTTCGTTTGGGCTCGGCCCATTCTCTCTCGTGCAATGCACAAAGACTATTGTGGGCTAAACTCACAGTTTTTCATCATGCCAAGAAAATAATTTTACTATATTTTCTCAACAAATTTAAACCGGTTATCAAAAAGATTTATTTTAAATCTTTTTAAAACAAACTATGAACTCGCTCAACTTTATGTTGACTTTTTCGCATGTTCTTTCTCAGGTTGCATTTTTCAAAACTACGGAACGGTTGGAATAGAAGAACCCACGGGATTTCGAGTACTTAGCGGGCGTTCATTGTTTAGAAGTCTTAGCTTTTTGCTTCCGCTGTGCAATGAAGATACCGGTCCAGTCACGCCAGCTCTGATATTTCGGGGTGTGACATCGCCGCCGCCACTTTTATACGCCGGAAGATCAAAGATTCATGGGGGTGTGGGGTGTGTTGTCGGAGGGAGATGGGTGGCGCCCGTCGGAGATGTAGCTCCGGTCGCCGGAGCTCAGTAGAGGGGGGAACAGAGGGTTTGAGTTCTATAAGTTACAGGTATGGGTGCTAATGAGAGAGTGAGGGAGAGAGGTAGTGGTGTGTTAGGTTGAAGACACGTTTTGAGATTTTTTTTTGGGGAGCGAAGAAGATAGAGTGCGGCTGAACACAATTAAGTAACTTTTAGGGTTTGACTTATTTAAGTACCAAGTTTCACTTAATGGGCTTGGGCCCAAGGCCCACAAGTCCAAACCCGTGTTTTTAAGTGGCCCGCCAGCTTCTACAAACCCATTTACGAATCTCGAACTCCACGTAGCGTCGTAAGCTAAAATTTTAAATTTAAAAAGGCGTAAGATAGCGTCAGTAGACGTTGTTTGTCAATTGCGTTAAAACACTGCGGTTGCCGTTCCTAGTCTGTTTTTTTTTTCGATTCGATTCCGACCGTGATTCCAAAAATAGGAAAGCGAACACGTATTTTCTAAAAACATAGCAACACGGAAATACGAGGCGTTACATCTACCACCACCACTCCCACAGTGCCACCACTCATTTTCGATGACCTATGTTGTCGAGGCTTCTCGTTATTTTGTTCTAATGACCGATTGAAGGCGTCTTCTACAGGACCTCTTGATGACTGTCGTAAGGTAAACCAAAAACCTATTTAAACTACGTAGATAGCGTAAGTAGGGTATCGTATCCACGGAGAATTTGTGGTCAGTGTTAAAGAATTTAATTAAAAACTAAACTATCTAATTGTGGGTTTGTTTGATTTAAAAGAAAACAAAATTTGTCACGAAAAGTGTTATCAGAATGAGAAGAAGTAACCTCCACCCGGAATCCTGAATACCCGTTTTAATACAAAAATCCGTTTACTGATTCAAAACACCACATAGACATGACCTTTGAATTAATGACTTTGATTAATTGTTAAGGATAGTTTTAAGATTCACCATTCAACCTAACAACGCAAGAAAGTTGCCAATACGCTTAATAAACGATAACTAATTCAAACACAATCAACGTTACCAAGAAATCAACACAAGTAGTCAAGATATACCCGTTTACAAGAATCAGAAATAAGATAATTATGTCAAACAGAGCAAACGTTCATCCGGGCGGAAGTCACTGATTATTTAGCCGCTCATGCTTGTTTATCTAGCTTCAATCTTGATTCGGGAATGATTAAACATGAGAAAACAGCCTTGAATGATGTTGAATCATGTTATAATTGTCTCCTGGTTTGTATATGACGGTTGCCAATTGATTGTTATGAAAGTTGATGACCTAATAATCTATTTTCGTTGTTTAAATAAGAATTCCCGTCGTCACCCGGGCCGCGCGTTGCGGAACAATCACCCCCACCCTCCGTGTGTCGCGGGGGTCACCTACTTGACCGACATTGTTCAATTTTGACCGACATTCACTTCTTGATCTCCAGCGCGTTGCGGACATGGACCAGAAGACTGCCGCGTGTCGCCTGACGTGTTCAGGTTGATTTTTTTCTATCTCGCGTCCCGTTGACCTTCAGATCCCGCTTTTAAGCTCGTTTTCTCTCAATTACTCACATTAACACTTGTTAAGTCAAAATTACCAACACTATATAATACACTTGGTTTGACCAGACATCACCTCTGGTGGTTACTGAAGTCTGCATTCACCACATTCCCCCAAATCTCCCAAAATCACCACTATTTTTCATCACCTTCACGCGTACAATCATTCATATTATGTAAAACAATACATTTATCCATCAATCTCAATGGCAAGAAACCCTGCAACTCGTCTTCTCCGCCTATGTTCTTCACAATATAAACTCTCAAAGGTCAGATTTTTCCCATCTTCTAATTGATTTTCTTTACATTCCACACAAACCCACCAATCTTTTTGCTTTTTTCACCCTAAAAGAACCAAATTTCCCCTTTAGGGTTAGATTTTAGGGTTCCTAGTTTCAGTTATTGTACACTAAAATCTACAGTGTTAGAACATGTTGATGATAATAATAAGAAGAAGGATGAAAATCAAGTATCTACATCACATGTTGCAAATGTTGATCATGTACAACTTTACCGTAGGCTTCGTGATGGTCCGGTTGCAAGAAAATTAGGGGTAGAGGTTGGTTGGAGAGAGATGAAGAGGAGGGATTCTAGGGTTAGGGTTGGGGAATTAGGGAAGATGGTGTTTATTTGTTAATGAACATTTTAAATAAAAACATGGAATGACCAGAATACTCTTAAGTGGATAGACATAACTGAAAATTTTAACTTGGTTAGTGCTAAAGGACGAAAGGTGTAATGTGTTTTCCAAATAAAGGATTGTAACTGTAATTATTGAAGTTAAAAGCTATTCATTGCAACCCGCTACAAACATAAAGGACGAAAAGTGTAATTTACCCAAATATTAAACTCAACGAGATTTCGATTCAAAGTTTAAAACAGTTACAAACTTATTTATCTATCTATCTTTTCAAACATTTTTTTTAATAAGAAAGTACTAAATTTAAGAATAAAGTACAATGGTATACGGATGGTCTATGTGGTTTATCAAGATTTTGGATTTACCCTTTAGTTTTCCAAAAGTACACAACTCGTCCTTGTGATTTACTCTTTATAACGTATTTAGTCCCTAACTTTTTTCAAAAATACACGGATGGTCCATGTGGTTTGCACTTTGTAACGTATTTAGTCTCTAACTTAAACATACTGTGCACTAAATACGTTACAAAATGCAAACCAGGGACTATTCGTATACTTTTAAAAACTAGAGGAGTCCATCAAGATCTTGTGTTATTCAAGCATTCGTAACCGTCTGGTCCATTACGATACAAACTCGTGTCACCTAACAACACTAGTAGTCAGAATTGGACTCTAATTCTAATTCTAACAACAATAAAATATTCACCTACAAAAAAACGGTTTCTCCATCCAATCCAGATCCCAAAAAAAAAAATCATCCTCATCTAACCTAATTTCATGGAGTCCGAATCCACTGTTCAATCAGACAACGATCACGGATGGCAGAAGGTCACATACGCAAAGAAAAACAAGAAGAAGAACCACAACAACAACAATCAGCAACAATTACCGAACTCGCATCTCAACGGATCCACCAGTAACACCGAAAGTGTGTTCGCTGCGATTGAGAAGCAATCGGAAGAGCGTCGGAAGGTTCTGGAAGCTCAGAGACTAGCGATCGATGATGATTTTGATTCTGAACCTCCGGTTAGATCGTTGAAGAAGAAGAAGAAGAAGAATTATGAGGATAGTGATGAAGAGGTTGGTGAGGATAAAGTGGATGTAACGGATGATGTTGACGCGACGAAGAAGAAGAAACAGAAGAAGGTGAAGAAACCTAAGGTTACGGTTGCGGAAGCGGCTGCGAAGATTGATGCGGATGAATTGGCTGGTTTTCTGGTGGATGTGATGGTGAGTGAATTGAGTATCCATGATTTTATTCGTTATTAGTTAAAATTATTACAATTTTGGAAGCTATAGGATTTACAGTTGAAACATATAGACACTTTTTAGGTTTAGTTGTGAGAACTTTTGGATATTATTTGTTAAAATATTGGCTAGTTTTCTGTTGGATGTGACGGTGAATGAATTGAGTAGATGTTGTGCTGTTATGATTTTTTTTTCATTATTAGTTTAAGTTGTTATGAATTTAGAGCTCTAGGATATATGGTAACGGTTTTATTTTTATTAAAATTATGAATTTACATCGAGATAGACGGTAAACGGGCAACAAGCTGCACTGCTACCCTTTTTTGAATAGCGAAACTAAGTCTTTTAAAAACTATGTTCATAGATCTCGGGGTCACAACATTACTATGCATGACCGTTTGAACTCGACTAAGTAGGTCCACAACCTCGGGGTCATAACAATACTATATATAGTTGAAACATATAGACACTTTTTAGGTTTAGTTGTGAGAACTTTTGGATTTTATTTGATTATTGGTTATAAAATATTGGCTAGTTTTCGGTTGGATGTGACGATGAATGAATTGTGTAGATGTTGTTTGTGTAATTTAATTTGCTGTTGTGATTTTTTTATGCTATTAGTTTAAATTGTTACAAGTTTATAGCTATAGGATGTACAGTTGAAACAAATAGGCACTTTTTAGCTTTAGTTTTGAGAACTTTTGGATATTATTTGTTAAAATATTGGCTAGTTTTAGGTTGGATGTGACGGTGAATGAATTGTTTAGATGTTGTTTGTGTAATTCAGTGTGTTGTTATGATTTTTTTTATTATTTGTTTAAATTGTGAGAAATTTATGGCTCTAGGATATACAGTTGAAACAAATAGACAGCTTTAGTCTGTTTGGAGAACTTTTGGATTTTAATTGATTATTGAGTAGATGTTGTATGCGCAGTTCGATGTGCTGTTATAATTTTTTTTTAATTATTAGTTGAAATTCTTACAAATAGACACTTTTTTAGCTTTAGTTGTGAGAACTTTTGGATTTTATTTGATTATCGAGTAGATGTTGTATGTACATTTCAGTGTGCTGTTATGATTCTTTTTTCATTATTAGTTTAATCTGATACAAATTTAGAGCTCCAGGATATACAGTTGAAACAAATAGACACTTTTTAGCTTTAGTTTTGAGAACTTTTGGATTTGATTTGATTTGATTATTGGTTTAAATACTAAGAACTAACATTTATAACTTGTGTTTATAGACTTCATATGAGGCGCAGGAAGATATACAATTAAGGAGGTTTGCTGACTACTTTGGACGTGCATTCTCTAGCGTGCCTGCTTCACAATTTCCTTGGGTGAAGTTATTTAGAGAATCCCCTGTTGCAAAGATTGCAGATGTAAGTTCTCTTCGAGAAACTATGATTATAATACAAGTTAAAATGATAATGAACTTATACTCCTGACTGCAAAATTATAGTGCTTATGATTGTATTGTCCAGTGATTTGATTTGTATGAAGAGTTTGTGATCCAAACAATTCAAACTGTATGTGAATGTCTTTGAAGAGTTAAAATGATAATGAACTGTATGTGTACGTGTATGAACTTTTCTCTTCTGGTAGCATATAACTTATTCATGAAAAATGAAAAAACAAATATCGGTTTTTTTATGGTATGAAACCTTTTCTTCTTCCTCTTCTCATTCTTTTCGTTTAAGTGCAGAATCCTGTGTCACATATTTCTGAGGCTGTTTACAGAACATCAGTTGATTGGATTAACAAAAGACCTGTGGAAGCGCTTACTTCTTTTATCGTTTGGTCTTTAGACAGCATTCTTATCGACCTTACAAGCCAACTCGGTGGTCCAAAGGGTTCAAAAAAAGGCACCCAAAAGACATCCTTAAAATCTCCAGTAAGATAAGAGAAATCACTTAATTGTTCTTCATCAACTTAGTTTAACTGATTTCATTCCTATGAATCTTTAACAGGTGGGTCTGTTTGTAGTATTAGCTATGGTGTTACGAAAGAAACCTGACGCGTTAATTACCGTATTGCCAACTTTAAACGAAGCACTAAAGTATCAAGGTCAAGACAAGCTTCCATTGATTGTGTGGATGGTAACACAAGTGAGTTGACTCGGTACCATTAACTGTTTATGAGCAAAAAGAGATTCTATTTCTGGTTCCATAAAGGATTATATATTGATTATAAAGAGTTTAAACTTGCAGGCATCACAAGGGGACCTGGCGGTCGGGTTATACTTGTGGTCTCATTTGATATTGCCTATAGTTGGGACCAAATCGGGCTCCAATCCGCAAACACGGGATCTAATATTGCAATCAGTGGAAAGGTTTTAAATCGCTCTTCTTTCTTTACATCTACCGCATAGTTAATTGCAAACCTGTGACGTATTGATTATTTTTCTTGTGTTTGTAGGATTCTGTCTGCCCCAAAGGCTCGGACTATTTTAGTAAATGGTGCTGTGCGAAAGGGTGAGCGTCTATTGCCGCCAACCGCATTTGACTTGCTTTTGAGAACCGCCTTCCCTTCATCATCAGCTCGTTTGAAGGTGGGACTTCTGTAAGCTATATTGGTCATTTAGACTGTTCATTTAATAGTAATTCCTGGAAAAGGGTAAAATTGTCATTTACTATTGAGTATTGGGAGCCACCTTCCCATTGGTAGTAATAGTCTTGGAAACGGTCATTTACTAATTTTCATACGATTCATTCAACACATAAAACAAACAACACTATTATTAATCGAACGGTGAATGACAGATTGAATATTCATTCATGAGCCTTAAAAATGGTTGTTATCGTACAGGCAACAGAAAGATTCGAAACTGTGTATCCTACGCTAAAAAAGGTGGCTCTTGCTGGTTCCCCTGGAAGCAAAGCCATGAAACAAGTCTACCAACAAATTATGACTATTTCTTTAAAAGCTTCCGGAGAAGGTACACTTATTTAATAAATTTAACTTCTAAGTTGAAGAATATATTTCGAACGTTAATTTCTTGATATTTTTCCTTTGCAATGGCAGGGATCCCTGAGCTAGCCCATGAAGCATCTGATATTTTTATCTGGTGCACAACTCAAAATCCTGATTGTTGCAAGCAATGGGTTAGTTTCTTCCCTTTTTTTTGTATAAAATAATCATGATAAAACTGAACTTTCGTGGGAAAAGACGAAAAGGATTTCTCAGTTCCATGCTTTAATCTCCAAATTGAGGCTATATCTTGTAAATCTAAGTGTCTAATAGTAATACCGTGTAGCTCCCAAGCAATCCCCTTCTAATAGTTGACTAGTTAAACCGCCTTAATTTGACTTTTGTTCATTAATGTGGATGAGAATTAGATGCAAATAATAATGTAATCAGCATGGATCAGAAATTCAGAATCTTAGTATTGAGATATGCAAATTAAAAAACATGAAACTTTGGTGCCTAACTGAGTTAATTCATCTATGTCACCTTTTTAACTCGTTTATATGAAAAAAAGGGTCAATTCGAGCTGTATTTGTTTGGTAACGGGTAAGCAGGTAAAATACAAAAAACCACTAAATAATTATAACGTACTAATAGTAGTTTTATTCATAGTTGTTAATAGTGAATAGCGACAAGGGACCTATATGCTACATAGCGAATAGCGACAAATAGTGACCGTTATTTTATAAATAGCGATACACTAGAAAAAGAATTTTGAAAATTTTTATATGTATATTATATCAAATTCCTTGGTATATATGCTATTTTACATATATATTTAACAAAAAACTATAAATCCATCTATTTTATAGCTGTATCTAATTGCTATTTACATAAAAAAAAAAACCTAACTGTCGCTATTCACGCTATTGGTCGCTATGACCCAGATAGCGACACTTGGTCGCCTCGCTACCTAGCACGCTATAGCGGTCGCTATAGCCGCTATTGACAACTATGGTTTTATTTAAATAAAATTATATTATTATATGAATCATATTTAGTACATTAAATAATTTAAACCCAAAAATGACAAATGGCATTGACCCGTTTTGGCTCGAGGATAAACGTGGTTGTTTTGACCCGAACTCATATTATTCCATTACCCAACCCGCATGTACCCGTCACCTCTAGTAACTAAGTTTGAACTTTATCTTTGGTGTCATGTGTTATTAAAAATTCAGTTTGTGCTGAGTTATATTTACAACTAAAAGGCGTTAATTCCTTAAATATGATTATGTGCAGGATATGGTATATTTGGATAATTTAGAAGCAAGCATCGTTATTTTGAAAAGGCTCAATGAACAATGGAAGGAACTATCTCTAAAACAGTCTTTTCTTGAGGCCCTAACTGAAACTCTCAAGAGTTTAAAGAGAAAGGTATCATGTCAAAACGGGCCGGGCTGGGTTGACCGGAAAACAGCTTTGTTCATTTTTGAGTAAAATGCCATTTCGTCCCGGAGGTTTGCGATTATCGTCCAACGGTTTGTTTTTTCGCATCTAGATCCAAAAGGTTTGAATTCTTGCCATTTTTATCCGGCTCTTGAACTCCATCCATTTTTCTCTGTTAAGGCATATGGGTATACAAAAGACCGAATTGCCTTTTAGGGTAACAAAAAAAGACGAAAATACCACTACCTTAACGGAGACAAATAGATGGAGTTAATGAGCCGGATGAAAATGACAAGATTTTAAACCTTTGCGGAAAAACAAACCTTTGGACAAAAGTCGCAAAACTTGCTGCTAAACCTTAGGGACGAAAATGGCATTTTACTCTTCATTGTTTTGTTATAATTTTATCATACCGCACTTATGTGTTCTCTTTTTTATTTATTCCCCCTAGAATGAGAAGGCGATGACAGAGGGAGATAAATCCGGTGATCAAGCACTCTACAGGGAAGCGGATAAACACTGTAAGGTGTTATTGGGAAGGGTATCACGCGGGTGGGGGTGCGCCAAAGCAACGGTGTTCCTCATTGTTGCCTTTGGGGTGGGGGCTGCGTTTCTGACTCCAACGACCTTGGAGTCTTTGGATTGGAACCGGTTATCTGAAGTTATAAACATCCAGAAGTTCGTCTAAGATGACGAAGACAGACTAATAATATACACAGTATCAGTTAAGCAGGCAAGGTCAAAATTGCCCTTTAATATAATAAATAAAATAATATATATATATAAAAGTGAGAGTGAGGTATTTATTATTTATCTTTTTCTTCCTAAAACTAATTGTAGTTTAAACTAGTTGCGAAGCGATCTTTGTGATTTTTTCTTCTAAAGCCATGAGTATAGATAGTTATTTGATTTTTCATCGGTCATTGTTGATTTGTTGCTATGTGGCTTGTGAGCTCTAAAAACAAGCACGTATGCACGCACGCACGCACATTGTGGCTTTTCGATAGCGTCAACTGTCAAGTTCACTTTTCTATTACTATGATGCTAAAGAGGTTATCTTTGTATTGGGCCTGATCCAGTGGGCTTTGGCCCGCCGATCTCCACTGGAATGGGCCAACCCTTCTATAAAGTTAATTCACGTTTAAACATACACCTCTATGGATGATCATCGAGTTATCGTTGTCGGTGTGGGATTAGTACAACTTTGGTGTGATATTCGACACACTAGAGATCTCCTCTGTGTTAACAAATTTGAGTTTTTGATCAACACACGTGATGATGGACAACAAAACATATGTCCAATCTAGTGTTGTAGTATTAGGTGAGTGACAATGTTCTTGACCTACCATGTGACATAGAAGTATAGAACACATTATGGACAGCTTACAATCGTTCATAATAATGGTTTGAAAACCACAAGAACCATCATATACTATAAAGAATACAAAATTAACAAGCTGACACTAATTGCATGGTAAAGAAATATGATTATGGTAAATTATCTTAATTTTATTTTTGTCTTTTAACTAATAAAATTACAGTGCCAACAATTTTGTTGAAACTTAAAAGACGTAAAATGCAATTTACCCTAAATATAAATTAAATCGTTATCAAAGTTTTAAGTTAATTAATCAATTACAGTTATAATCACTTCACTTAGCTATAAATGAGGTTGTCATTACATTAAATATCGACAACTATAGAATTCATAACTCATAAATCCATTTAAATAACGACAACTTTAGAATTCATAACTCATAAATCCATTTAAATAACGACAACTTTAGAATTCATAACTCATAAATCCATAGTAATATTTATTTTTCTACGACAAAACCACCCGATCATAAATCCATAACTCATAACCACCAGAGTATCATCGTGCCACGAGCAGAACCCGATCATATCCATATCCACGAGGGTATAATGTTATACATCAAATCAGGAGGAAACCCAATAAATCTGGGAAAACCCCCTTGTGTGAATCGAACTCATGACCTAATGGTCCCTACCCTAAACTTTATCACAGCTCCAAGATGACATTAGACTATAATGTCATGGGCATTTATTTATTTATTTATTTTTCTAAATAGCATATAAAATTTAATATCCCATAGGATGAATAATATATAATGCTACTCAATACAAACGTGCACTATGGTGCGTTTAATCTTCGCTCTCAATAAAAGGAACACAAGTAGGACCATACTTGATGACAGTGCACCAATTTGGACACCCCACATACCAACCAAATTTTAAAATTAATAAAAACGAAATACAACTTTAATAATAAAAAAAACAGTTGCAACAACCGCTTTTGCAATGCAGTTTATCTACTTTTAGATACTTTGGACTAACATAGAAGCAATCTCTGATCATAACAACCATTTGTGCTTTTGTCACACACACACACACACACACTACTACTATTAGATCAATTGAGATATCTAGTGATTTGAGAGGAAATGGCGACAATGCTAACATGGCGAAAAGCATACGGCGCTCTCAAAGATCACACGAAAGTTGGGTTAGCTCATGTTAATAGTGATTTCAAGGTTAGTTTATCGAATGAATTCTTCTAGCGATTTTTTTCTTATTTTAATTCAATGTATGTTAAGTTTATATAATAAATCTGTTTTAGGAAGTTGATGTTGCGATCGTTAAAGCTACAAATCATGTCGAATGCCCACCCAAAGAGAGACACATCAGAAGTGAGTGTTTTTTTTTTTTTTTTTTTTTTTTTTATGTTAGATTTTTTAGTTGGATAAATGCATGTGTTTATTGTAGAAATATTGGCTGCTACATCTGCCATTCGACCTCGAGCAGATGTGCAATATAGTTTACATGCACTTACAAGACGATTAGCCAAAACTCGCAACTGGACGGTAGTGTTAACAACGTATAAGTTATGATTTATGGTTCATGTTTGATACAAATAGATCTTTTTGTTTTATGTTACTTTGTTAGGTGGCATTGAAGACACTGATAGTTATCCATAGGGCGTTGCGGGAGGGTGATCCTGCTTTCAGGGAAGAGCTTTTGAATTTCCAACACCGAGGGCATGTTTTGCAGTTAGCTACTTTTAAAGACGATTCAAGCCCGATTGGTTGCTTATGAAACTCTATTTGTGTTGTTTGTATTATTGTGTTGCTTTTAAATTTATGATTTTATAAAATGTGAATGTGGATTTTCAGCTTGGGATTGTTCGGCTTGGGTTCGTACGTATGGACTGTTCTTAGAGGAACGGCTTGAATGCTTTAAAATTTTGAAATATGATATTGAATCTGAGCTTTTTACTAGATCTGCTAAAGGTGAAGATAAGGTATGTTCACTATTAAACAAGATCTTGTTAACGACTTAGTTTTGCTCTTCAAAAAGGGGTTGCAGCGCAGCTTGTTGCCTGTTTACCTTCTATTTCGATGTAATTTCTATATATGCATTAAAACTTTTGTGAATGTATGTTAACAGATCCATATCCAACAACACATGCATTTATTTAATTTAATTAAATCATCATCATACTCAGTATATCCCACCAATAGCAAAGCTAAGGTAGGGTCTGAGCAGGGTGAGATGTAAACAGCCTTACCTCTACCACGTAGGAATAGAGAGAGAGGCTGCTTCCAATGAGACCCCTGGCTCGATTGTAGTTTTGCATCAAGCCTTGGACATAAGGCACATAACACTCAGCAATTGAGACATACGCCGATTAGCGCATGTCTTTGGGCTATCAACGCCTCCACATAATGCATGATTAACCATCCCCCTCTTTTAACGTTATTTACACGAAATTAGTAAAATAACGTTAAAATCAGTGCACTTTCACTTTTGCCCCCCAAGCGCCCACACATTATATGAGCATACCGCAAGCGGGGCGTATTTAATTTAATTAAATAATATGTTTAAATTTATTATCGTATGGTATTCAACACGTCTTTACTTATAATTTGCAGGGCTATAGCAAAACACGCGATTTGGATAGTGAAAAACTTTTGGAGCAGTTGCCTTCTTTACAGCAGCTATTATACCGTCTTATGGCATGCAAGGTTTGTTACCTCCTCAGTACAAGTGGCGGGTCGGGCAGGTCGGGCAGCTTCAACTCTTTTTACCTTTTTTCTTATGCAGCCTGAAGGAGCAGCTATCGGTAATTATGTTGTACAATACGCGCTAGCTTTGGTACTCAAAGAGAGCTTTAAAATTTATTGTGCAATAAACGATGGAATTATAAATCTTATCGACAAGGTGATTTTACTTGCATTACATTAAAAAGCATGATACCTTCTTCTTGTAGCTTTCATTTATATTTTTCTAAAAATAACCATTTCGCGATGTCAGTTTTTCGAGATGCCAAGACATGAAGCCATAAAAGCCTTGGATATATATAAACGAGCCGGTAATCAGGTGACATCTTGAATCATTCATTAATTTTGATTTATTTACAAACCTTTCACTTTGTAATATTATGATTATTAGATATGGCAAATCAGATTGACCCGACCCGTGTCATATTTTAAGCTACTCTTTATTTTATTTATGATTTTGACCCGTTAGGGGTAACTTATAACCCGAATCGACCTATTCATATAATCAAATTTTCTACAGGCTGAAAGTCTTTCTGACTTCTATCAAGTCTGTAAACGACTCGAGCTCGCTAGAAACTTCCAATTTCCTGTTCTTAGAGAGGTAAATATACTATATTACCCATCGAGTAAGGTTGGGGTATTATTATTAGTTATTAGTAATTTAAAACTCTTGCAGCCTCCACAATCTTTTCTTGTGACTATGGAGGAGTATATAAGCGAAGCGCCACGGATGGTACCCGTCACAACAGACGCTTTGGTGCGTGTAAACTTACTTACTATCATACGGACCCTAAATCATATATTTAAAATTTAGAGTTAATTGCCCGGATGGTCCCTGTGGTTTCACGTTTTTTTAGTCCCCATCTTTTGAAAATAGCAGGTATGCTCCCTATGGTATGTTATTTTGTTACTCGGATAGTCCCCGGAGTAGATGTCAGTTAGTTTGGAAATAGCAGGTATGGTTTGTAATTTTGTTACTCGGATGGATAGTCCCCCCCGAGTAACAAAATTACAAACCATAGGGAGCATACCTGCTATTTCCAAAAGGTGGGGACTAAACGTGAAACCACAGGGACCATCCGAGCAATTAACTCTAAAATTTAATTATTTTTTAATAATAATATTGTGCACTTCCAGGAATATCCGGAAAGGCTTATGCTGACTTATAAACCAGAAGACAACACTGAAGATGCAAATTCGCCTGTTGAAGCTAAACCCGTGCCCGTAGATAGTTTTTCTGTGTCAAATGACGATACTACCCCTGACCCTGACCCTGCACCTTCCCCGCCAACTGTTAACAGCAGCCAGGATCCCGATGATGATTTACTGGTAACGTGTCAAAATCTGATTGGTTAATCAATCCCACATGTTTGTGAATTTGTCTATATGTTACATTTAGGGGTTAACTTTCAATGCACCATCAATTGAGGAAAGCAACGCGTTGGCTCTTGCCATAGTTCCAACTGGTAACGCGTCTTTTATTTCATGAAACTTTTATTCATGACTTATTTTTTTATGTGCGATGTCTATGCGTAGATGCGACATCAAATGGATCCACTGGTGTACAAGCGAAAGACCTTGATTTAACCGGATGGGAACTTGCACTAGTCACCACCCCCACCACCGATATTTCTTCATTTCAAGAAAGACAACTGGTAACTAATTCCTAGGGCTGGCAATAGGTAACCTGTATAAGACACGATTAGAACTGTTTACTGAAAAGTACACCAAGTGATTTTTTACGTTTTTAAAAATAATCAAAATTTGAAAGTTATGATCCATTATTTCTCCTTCTAGGTGCATAAAATATACAGACATTGGATATAAAGTAGTTAAACGAGTCGTATTCATGTTTAAAATTTTTGTTGTTCACATTATCAGATACCACTTAAACCTGATAAGACACTATTTACCAGCCCTACTAATTCCACTTGTTTACTAGCTATTATACTTGTTTTTTTTTTTTTCATTATAACCGAATTAGTAACGTAAATGATATTAGAGGTAACGTTTTCTACCCTTTAACTTATGGACATGTTGATCTAGGTTATGTCATTATCTTTAAATATTATACATTGACATGACTTTTACAAAACATAAAACACAAATGTCCAAAAAGATATAAAGGAAGAATGAAAAAATTACACCGTTGGTCCTTGTGGTTTCTGCCAAATTTCAATGTCGGGTACTAATAGTTTTTTGTTGCAAAATCAGGTATTAATGTTCTAATTTGTTACAATGTTGAGTACTAAGGCCAAAATTATATACCAACAGTTTTGTATACAAAATTATAATATATCATTGTTATAGTCAATATAGTGTAGTGTTGAAATGGACCTTAATAATGTGTAGGTCAACCTAGCCCAGCCCAGCCCAGCCCAACCCAACCCATTTTTAGTTTTGACTAGTTACATTTTTAGTGTGCAAAATTGTTGTTGTAATCAAGAATTGTGTGGGCAGGGTGGTGGATTGGACTCGCTCACGCTCAACAGTTTGTACGATGAAGGAGCATACAGAGCAGCCCAACAGCCTGTTTACGGGTCTCCAGCACCCAACCCGTTTGAAGTAGGGGACCCGCCGTTTATAGCAGATCCTCATATAGCTAACCCATTTGGTCCAGCCCAGCAACAACTGAGCTTGACAATGGGTCCACCCAACCCTTTTATCGATTCAGGGTTTGGCCCGTTCCCGGTCAACAATACGCATACTCAAGTCACTAATCCGTTCGAGACGGGTTTGTTATGATGAAACTTGTAGAGGATATCACCCAAAAAAGGAAGAAATTGATTTTTTTTTTTTTTTGGTTTGGTTGTGGGTTTTGTTTTGTTACTTAGGGTCATATGGTCCTAAGATCTTGTAACATGCTTGCTTTTGTGGGTTTTTTTTTTTTTTTTTTGAGGAAATATAATCTTGTTTTGGTTGTTATTTGTTAGATATTGAAATCTACTTTTTTTCACTAGTGGTATAGCGTACTACATATAACGGATTGGCTAAATACATCCCCTTTTTACTGGTTATACCCTTTTTTTCTAAAAATACAGTTTAAAAGTTGTCAAATTTTATCTCTCTATACAATTTAAATATGTTTTTTTAAGACAGTTTCTCTAACTAGTATTTTATTATATTTCTATAAAACGTCATTACAAATTAATTAAAAAGATATATTTTAAACAATAAAAAAGTTTCAGAACCTTTTTTGAAAAAAACAGTTTTATTTATTTTGTATTTTAGTTCTCTCGTCTTTCTATTTCTATTTTTATTAGTATTATTATTATATTAAAATGTTTTTATAATATAATTAACAACTTTTATTTATTAAAAGTAATAAAATACAAAAAGAAAATAAAACGTTAACTAGCACATTAGGTAGTAAAATGATTTGATCAAAGCATGTAATATTAATTAATAATCGATATAAGTTGAAATTTAATTATTGCGAGGGTATGTTACTGACTAATCAAAATCATAATCTACAAACTGATAGTGGTGATTCTCAAATATATTTCTCTTCTTTTAACTCCAAAAACTATATTAAGATGGCTGGCATTAAAGCTTCATAAAAATATATGTGTATTAATGTTTATACAAACTGAATTCGAATACCAACTTCAAGCCGTTATGAACAAAAAAATCACACTTCAAAGTTAAAATGACTTGCTTAGTTTAAAACGTAATGAAACGATTTTTTTTTCAAATAACCAAAAAAAAATCTTTTTAAATAAGATAACATTTTAAAAACAAATACTAGTAACAAAAATCATTAAAGATAACAAAATGACAAAAAAAGGGTTTGGATTGTAATAATGTGAAAGTTGAAGGAGGTGGTGCATTTAGTAGAAAAGAAGATACATTTAGTAGCGTCCTATAAGGATGGTAGTTTATATGTTGTATATATCTTAGATTTTTAGTTCAACTTACTTTGTTTAATATTGAATAGATAATAAAAAGGGAGATAAACAATAACGTGAAAATTAAGACGAAAATATGATTTTAAACTTTGCCATGAGTCATGCACATGGTCATTTAAATGAAATATCATTAATAAAGTTAAAGTAAACACTAATTATGTAAAACAATCATCTTCTTTACTTTAAAGTCTTTTATCATAAATTTTAGACTGAATTATAACAAAATGATGTTTGTCTTTCGAGTCATCAATGGAAACCGAAAGCAGTTGTAACTGTTGCCCAACCAAGCAGGGACATTTGACCAATGGATCTATTTGATTTAGTCTGTAAGCAACTTTTTAAGTCCGCGCTAGCTATTAAATCAACAACCTTGACATGTTATTCGTTCAATAAGCTCGTTTGGTCTCAAACATTGTTCAACAAAGAAAAAAGTCAAGCATTATGAGGTTTCATCAGTTTTGTTTTGATTTTCATCGATTTTTCTTGATTCAATAAAATCGGTTGAATCTTTCATTCCTAATCCGTTAACTCGTAACTAAATCAATAACACCATGGTTTCGATTTCTATAGGCCGATACGATGATTTAGTAAAATGATAGAACCGGCCAATAAGATACGATATTTAAAAAGAAATATATAAGAGTAGGTCTAACATGTGGTATCCTTAGTGGCTCCCCACACCTTGCTTTCTTGAATGACTCCACCTACTTATTAGTGGTTTATCGACCCCCTAACTGGCTTTTATTTTCTTATCATGATATACATTATATATTTGAGCAAGTTTGTATTACAACTTTTACTTTTCTAGGGACCATGTGTATATTTTAATATAGCAAACTATAAATAGGTGTAATAAGAATAATAACAAAATGAAAGAAAACCCAAACATACGATGGATTGTTATAAGTTTTGTAAATCGTTCGAAGAAAAAAAATGATATTAATGAGTCATGTATATGGATTGGTGGGTAAAACCCGACACATGCATGGAAATCTAACATGAACTCGAACAAGGTAAGGACATAAATCTTATCAAACACAAACTCAAACACAGAGTTTTCACGAATTGAAACTAACAATGTTTGTTAATTTTACTTTAGTTTATATGTTTTGCATTTATTCTCCAAAATCATAATATTACAATAAAAAGTAGACATGTATATAAAATAATTTTAAATCATAGAATGTGAACATGTTTTGTCAACCTAAACACGACCTTCGTAACTATACGTGTTTTGTCAACCTAAACACGACCTTGGTAACTAAACGTGTTTATGGGCTCGATTCGATACTAACCCGAACATGTCTCAAGTCCACACATAAAACAAGATGTCATTCTTTTTTTTTTTAACGACAAAGAATCTCACGTGTAAACCTACCATACTCGAGGCGATGTTCAAGGTCGACTCCCCAACCGCCATGAGACCGTGCCCTCTGATGCGCAGGAACCGGATGGAATCCGTAAACCCTCCCCCCTGGTCAGGTTCGAACCCAGGATTAAAGCCCCGATTCATCTCTTCACCCAAATGTCTCTCGAAAATGACCTAAGCAGGAATTGAACCTACGTCCCTACTAGAGAGAACATATCTTTTGACCACTGAAACAACATCTCTATTATCTCTATGACAACAAGATATTATTCTAGATGAAACTCTTAAGTTTACTTTTAATTAAAAAAAACATGAATTCCAGTTAGTTTACCTTTAATACATATTAATTATTATTATTTCTGTAAAATATCTTAAATTAAAGAAGAATGTAGCCCCATTGACAGCATACAAAGTCTAATTCTGTTGCTTAAAACTCAGTCAAGACTCTCAATAGTCAAACCTCACAAACATCTCTCTCTCTCTCTCTCTCTCTCTCTCTCTCTCTCTGTAAATATACATACAAAAAAAGAGCGAGCAATGGCTGCAAACAAATTTGCAACAATGTTGGACAACAACACAAACAACATCACATTAATTCTCATTTACACCTTACTCGAATGGATATTAATAATCCTCCTCCTTGTCAACTCTGTTTTCTCCTATTTGATCATCAAATTCACTCAATTCTTCGGTTTAAACCCTCCCTGTTTCGCCTGTGCACGAATCAATCGAATTCAACACCATCTCTGTGAGCTTCACTCAAAAGAAATTTCTGAATTGAAGTTCTGTTCAAATCATAAAAAACTAGCCGAATTTCGTGACATGTGTGAGAATTGCTCATCCTCTGATCCGGGTCCGAATAATTTGAATAATCGGAAGTTAGCGGAACCGAGGAATATTGTGTTTTCGAAAGTCGAACGGATTGATGTGATGCAGATTGATGGAGAAGGTGAAGTGGATTTGAAGTGTTCTTGTTGTGGAGTGAATTTCGAGAGGAAATCTTCTTGTTTTGTGATTCATCCTTTATGGGATGTTATGGATATTGCCCAGAAGGTGAATTCGATCGATGATTATATTGAGAAAAAGGTTTCGGATGATCGAATTGGATCAAATTATGAAGAAGAATTTGAAACAGAGGAAACAGAGGAAACAGGGGAAACAGAGGAAAGAGAGGAAACAGGGGAACATGAAGTTGAAATTACTAGAGAATTAAATTCAATTGAAGAGAATTTGATTCAATTTGAAAACGGGGAAGATTTAGATTCACAGGATCTTCAGTTTTTTACTGAATACAGTGGAGATAAGTTGTTTCCGTTTGAATTAGCCGATCAAAAAACAGAGGAACTTTCGAATAGTATTGAAGAAGAAGATCATGAATTTGGGGATTTTCAAGAGGCTAAGATGAATTTACAAGAAACTGTTGTTTTTCATGAGAATCTGAGTGATTTGATTGATTTTGGTGATGAAAAAGTTGCCACGAATGAAGAAACTCAAATCCGATTAATCGACACTGGAGAGGTTCAAGAGGATGATTCAGATAGTCGTCATCCAGGTAAGTATGTATGATCTTACCTAGTGCAAACGAGCCGGGCTACTCGAGCTTAAACGAGCCCGAGTGAGTCTGAGCTTTGCTTATCGAGCTCGAGCTGGCTCATGAGCCTAAACGCGCTCTCTGCTTATATAAATTTTTATTAATATATTAAATTTATATTTAAATAATAATAATAATTACCATTTATAAAAATATAAAAAAATGACTAAACTATATGTATAATAATAATTATAATTAATATAAATTAATTATACAAATATTAAACAAGTTGAACCCGAGCCGAGCTCAAGCTTGAAAATTTACCTACGGGCCGAGCTCGAGCTTTCATATGTCAAACAGCTCGAGCCTGGTTAAAGCTTGGGTTCAGCTCGGCTCGGCTCGGCTTGAACAGGAATTACTCTTACCATTTCAATCAAATTTATTTAAATTATAATTGAATTTTATGTTTTCTGCAGCTCATGAAGAAGAAGAAGTTGTGTCAATAGGAACACATATTCCGGTTTTGGATTCATGTGATGAGATCATACTCGAAGAACCTTCAACAGTTTATGATTCTTTGCATTCAAATATTGAAAATGGTAATATCTAATAGTGTTATAAGAATATGTATGTCATTACCCAAATGTCAAGAATTCATGAAACTTTGTTTTTGAATTTGTTTAGATTGTGAAAAGGCTCAAGAAGAAGAAAATGTAGGGGATTTGAAGAACTTGAGTGTAAAGATAGAAGAGATTGAGGAAGAGAGAGCTCCGGATACACCGTCGGGTATGCATAGTCCGAATCCATTTCACAAGAAGTGGTTGATCCCCAAGGCAGGGGCGGAAGAGTCTTTTGACGGAAGTGTGATTAGTGAAACGGACAATGGTGATCCGGTGAACACGGCCGAGAAGCTCAAATCGGCTTTAAAAGCCGAGCGGAAAGCGTTACGTGATTTATACTTAGAATTGGAGGAAGAGAGGAATGCTTCGGCTGTGGCCGCTAATGAGACTATGGCTATGATAAACCGGCTTCAAGAAGAGAAGGCGGCGATGCAAATGGAGGCGTTACAATATCAACGAATGATGGAAGAACAGTCGGAATACGATCAAGAAGCTTTACAACTCTTAAATGAACTTATGATGAAGAAGGAAAAGGAATTGGAATCGTATCGAAAGAAAGTGTTGGAATACAAGGCGAAAGAGAAGATGAAAACGTCTTCGGTTTCCGAGGACGACGAAGGGTCATCAGTCGACTTGTATCATGTAACCGAAGATGCAAATACCCTTGACGTGGATCGAAAAATTCAACATGCGCATACACCCATTGATTCCGTTTTGGATTTGGAATCGACATTAGCCGACTTCGAGGAAGAGCGGATTTCGATTCTTGAGCAATTGAAGTTCTTAGAAGAGAAGCTTGTGGCATTGAGTGATGAAGAGGATCAACATTTTGCTAATGTAAGGGTAATAGAGGATCACTATGAAGAGACCAACGCTATAGGTTTTAGTTTTAGTGGTCAAGTTATTGAATGTACCACAAACAACGGATTTGTGAGAACCAGAAAACAAGCAATGGGGAAACAACTTCTCCCTCTTTTTGACGTGGCGGAAGACGATGTGACGGTTAGAAACGGATACGAAAATGGATTCCATCCTTCTAAGTTTGAAGACACGGCTGTCATGAGATTTGAACTCGAGAAGAAGCGAATAGATATGGAAGAGGAAATAGATCAACTCCACGTAAGGCTACAAGCCCTAGAGGCGGATAGAGAGTTTTTAAAACATTGCATCGGATCGATGAAAAAAGGCGATAAAGGGATGGAAGTACTTCTAGAAATCTTGCATCATTTACGAGACCTTCGAGACGTGAATCTTCGAGCAAAGAGTTACACCGAGAATGTCCTCTTATAAGATTCATTACAAATCTATATACGGTACGTAACTAGTTATTTTTTATCTAACAAACGCAACAAGAGTTTCTATCTTTATTAATACTAAAACTCTTGATGCGGTAATAAAATAATATAATAAGTTTTCTTTAATGGTTATACTTGCTTTATATCACTTTTTTCCATATGTTTAGGGTCAAAAAGTGGTGAATCATGGAAGAGAAGTCCTTGGAGGCACATTGTTGTGGGGTTTCCTTTATTCCATATATGGCCTTGTGCTATAGCATGTTTCTTAAAGCATCAAGGGTTTTTGAGTCATTTCATCTCCACTTTTAAAGGGAAAAAGGAGGAGGATGATGATGGTTGCGAGTGATTAGGATAGTGAGGTTTAGAAAGAAAGAAGACAAAAAAAAGTTAGGGTGAGAAAAGTTACCATTTTCACAATGATTTAGTTTCAAGTTGAGTAAAGTTAACTTGTTAACTTGTGTATGTCCGTTAATACATGTGTTATATGTTGTTTTATTTTGTATGTTTTACCTTTTTCTTACATGTATTATAAGATTGTATTATATAACATAATGTTACACACTATGTTGTATTATATTCTTTTATAATATGATGGGATAAAGATAAGACATACAATGGTGGACAACATATCCAAGTTGTTTTGATTGTTGACAGTTAGGTGTAGGAAAATTTCAAAATTTTGGAATTTTTTTTCTTTAAAATTTGTCTTTGGAGTAGGAAGAAAGGGCAAGGGTCCTATTCCTTATATTTTATGTGTCCTTTTGTAAGTATATAAAGTCTGTTCTTTTGTTTGGAATTGATTGTTCTATGTGTAGTTGTTAATTTATCTGTTTATTGACATCTACCTTAAATTGGTAACGTAAGTGGCGAAGCTTGAGATTTCCGACCGGATGGTCGAAAACGTATATACCAAAAGTTTCTATAAAACCGGCCGGGGGGGGGGGGGGTCAAAAACGTATATACCCAAAAAAATTCTATACGAAAACTACATACTCTCCACTACTGAGCGAAAAGTTCGGAGGGTCGGCCGCCCCCTCCCGCCTCCACAAAGTTACGCCCTTGGTAGCATTGTGTTTGTCGTTTAGAATGTTTGTCTCAATGGCCAAACCTCTTTATATTAATCACACATATATATTAGGTAATTAACGGGTAACCCCTAAATGGTCACGTTAGTAGCAGAGCTCCGGATCAACATATTCAGAACCATGAGTTCTGGCTAATCCATACATCTAGAGCGTTAAGACCACCATGACTTTCGGATTGTATGAAATATCTACAGGCTCATTAGCTCCAAATATCCGGACCACCACAATCGACAAGTGACAAGTGGCAGACAAAGATACGCGGACAACATTACCAATAGCTAACACAATAGACTAATACGAAGTCCTGACAAGGATAATGTGGACATCATTGTCTTCAATTCGTTAACTTTGATGGAAATAGGATAAAAAAAAATTGTTAGTTGATAGTGTTATTAGAACCCTAATACATTATTATCCTTTGTTTCTTGAACATATAAAACAGGAAATTGTTAGTTAATACTTACTAGTATTAAAGTTGGACTGAATACTTGAAAAGTTATAAAAGTGTTAATGATGATTTACAGATATTTTTTTAACCGCAAATTTGGATGATTGACGGACCATTGAAGTATCAAAATCGTGCCACCAGCGAAACAACCCGATCATATTCATTTCCAGTTATCCAGTAGGCAATAACGCATATACACAAATTCAAGAGTAAACCCAATAAATCTGGGAAAAACCTACTTGTGGGAATCGAACCCAGAAGCCTTATCTCATCTCCAGATATCACTAGGCTATGATTTAAAGATAATAAAAGGGATTTTCTAATGGCACACCCCCTGTCATCTTTTTTACTCTTTTCTTCGATTTCAACAAATCTTTTCAATAATCAGTACGCAACAAAGAGACCGCCTTGTTAATTTTAGAGAATTTTAGCTTATGTTGATGGATAACGCAAACAAGTTCTCCACAGTTTGTTATTCAAATCTCTATTTGGTCATCTTTCCAGACTGCAACACACGATAAGTTCTCCAAAAGAATGCATACACAAATAGTACCGCAACCGTTTTTTTACTACGGAAACGGTGGCTATGCAAAATACAAACCGCAATCGTTTGTGACCATGGGAAACACAAGTTTTCTTTTTGAGCTTGATGGATGTCCTTTATCTCAATTGAGGCGTGCATTGTTTAAATCTGAATATAACTAGATGTTACGTGTAACTTCATTAAACCAAGAACAAAGCCTATTTCAAAACACATGTGTTCGTATCAGCGTTGTTTATCACCCTATGTGAACATTGGAAACCCGACAAACGGTCTTGACAACTGTGACAGCTTATCTATCTGTATGTGTCACATCCATCCTGTTATAGCAATCGATATGATTAACTACCAAAAGAATGCATACACAAATAAGTTCTAGTGGACGAAGCAAAGAGACCGTTATTACATCCGCGACGATTCCAGTGAGTCCTATGAAGCAAGTGTCGGTCTATTCAATTGAGAGAAAACATTGCATGCCTTGAACGAGTCTAAACACTCGTAATCCTCAACCGGCTTTGAAAACGGACGGAATCTACGAAGAAACTGTTTGATTTCACGGTGAGTGGAGAAATTAGCGACCGAGAAACTGTTTGAATTTGTGGATTTCGGTTGGTTCAGAAACTTAACAAGAGAAGCAACTAAAAAAGCGGTGAACGGTATTTAACGTACACACCGCATTCGAAGATCCTTGCATTAGACACAATTTGTTAAAATTTGTGGATCAATAGAAATAACTGAAATAACAGTTTCTGTTGTTCAGTACCAACATAATGCATACACAAATAGTTCTAGTGTGATCCAGAGGTCGGTCTTGAACGAGTCTAAAACACTCGCAATCCTCAACCGGCTTTGAAACCGGACGGAATCTACGAAGAAACTGTTCGATTTCACGGTGAGTAGAGAAATTAGCGACGGAGAAAGTGTTGGAATTTGTGGATTTCGGTTAGTTCAGAAACTTAACAAGAGAAGCAACTAAAAAAGCGGTGAACGGTATTTAACGTACACACCGCATTCGAAGATCCTTGCATTAGACACAATTTGTTGTAATTTGTGGATCAACAGAAATAACTGAAATAACAGCTTCGGAATCTATTAGAACGATCCTTGTTCATCATTGTTCTTGAAGATGAAGAAACGAGGGTTTATTTTGTTTAATCTATTAGAACGATCCTTGTTTCGAAAACCTGATTCTGTTATTCAATACCAACAGAATGCATACACAAATAGTTATAGTGGACGAAGCAAATAAAACCGGAGCTGTTATCTTGGTTGTTCAGTACTTTCGTGATAAATACAATGTTCATCTTCGTTATCCTTTGCTTTCTGCAATTCAAGCAGGCACGGATGCTAAATGTACTGTTATTACATCCGAGACGATTCAAGTGAGTCCCATGAAGCAAGTGTCGGTCTATTCAATTGAGAGGAATCATTGCATTTCATCCCTGTTGAAAAACATAATCGATAAATTTAGGGAAAATGGGGTTGAAAGATGATAACCCTACAGTGGAGGATCTCATTCTACAGCTTCAATAAATTCAGGGGTATTCTCAAAATAATGTTTCCTAAATGTTTAAAGACCAACAAATGTCCAAAGTGTTGCTTTTTCGTTCGCGTGACGGAAAGCTACCGCGTGACAGGAAGCTACCTTGCAAAAATTTAAAAATTAAATCGACACCCTCAATACGCATCGTAGAGGCCTATACGATGTGTATTACTTTTTGGTAGGGGACGGTGGCATCCTTTGACAGACATAGAAGTTTGAACCCACCTCAATACTCATCGTATAGGCTTCTACGATGCGTTTTGAGGGTGTCGATTTAATCCCTCAATGTGTGCCAATAACACGACCCTAGTAAAAACTATAAGGTGGATTAAGGATATAAGTAACGATTTAAAAAAAAAGTAATTAATTGAAAGGAAATAATGATTGAGATGGGTTCACGTTTGGTAATTAATTGAAAGGAAATAATGATTGATAGGTACATGATTACATCCATGCACATTCATCAGGCATTCCATCATCATCATCCTCTTAACCTCTTTTGGCACCCACCGTTTTTCTTTTACATTTTTCTAATGTTTTTTTATTTGCTAATGTTATATTTGGCAAACTAAATCCAAAATTTATGGAATATCATTTTATAAACGGCCGAAAGAGATTGAAAAAGAAAAGAAAATTTGGGTGTCAAATGTTTTTTATGTGTATGTCATAACTCATAACTAACTGATATCTATATGATAATAAAATAGATAGAGATGATTATTCTTAGTTATCTTTGCTAATAACCGTTTATTAATGACTTTAATGTTAAAACTCTGAAGAAGGAAAAACACTAAGAGTCACTAATAAGCGGTTATTAATGATTTTAAGGTTAAGAGGTTGTTTGTTTAGCTTTTAATGACTCAGACCTCTTACTGGTTCAGCACTTAATGGTTCAGACTGTTTGTTTCGCGAGTAGATGTCTGAACGATTTAGACATTTTTCTCTGAATGGTTAAGCATTATACTGAGTCTGAATGGTTAAGACCTCTTATCTGAATTGGTCAGACATTTGTCTCTGAACGGTTAAGCATTATACTAACTGTTAATGGTTTAGACCTCTTACCGGTTCAGCACTTACCCATTCAGAAGTTGTCAAACAGCTCCTAAAACTTTGAAGGAAAAACACCGAAAGTACAATAGCGGGGAAAGAGGACACACCCGTGAGGCATGTATGCACAAGTAAATGTATCATGCAAGATATATAGCATTTATAGGGCAAAATACACATATTCATAAAATGTACAAGGTTACATATGTATTCAACTAGTAGATGCCCCGCCTGCGTTGCGGGGCGATTGGGCGGGGCGATGGCCGAATAATTCTTAATCAATTACAAAAAGACTACTATAATTTTGCCATGGGGAAAAAAACGATGATATGATCGTAATTTTGGGCCTCTCTCTGTATGGCTGTACAGAGGGCAAAATCATAAATATATTTTGAACCGGAGGCGAAATCATAATTTTAAACTGAGAGCAAAATCATAATTTTTAGCTAGGGGTAAAAACATATTTTCATTTTGAACGGTGGGGAAAAGCGTAATTTTGAGCTAGAGGGGAAAACAACATTTTATTTTTAGCTGGGGGGGGGGGGGACGTAATTTTAAACAAAGGGCGAAACCGTAATTTTAAACTGGGAACAAAAGTAAAAGTTAGGTTTTCAATCAAGGGCAAAAGTGTAATTTTGAGCTAGGGGCAAGAGTATAATTTTATTTTGAGCTGGGGGCAAAAAGGTAATTTTAAACAAAGGAGGAAAGCGTAATTTTAAACTGAGAATAAAAGTAATTTAAAAATAGGTTGGTCCAATGGGGAAGTGTCAGGCAGCTGGCTATTCCCCCATTTGGGTAAATTTTAAACTGAGAGGAAAATCATAATTTTTAGCTGGGGGAAAAACATATTTTCATTTTGAACGGTGGGCAAAAGCGTAATTTTGAGCTGAGAGCAGAATCGTAATTTTTAGCTAGAGGGAAAAACAACATTTTATTTTTAGCAGGGGGAAAACGTAATTTTAAACGGATGGCGAAACCGTAATTTTAAACTGGGAACAAAAGTAAAAGTTAGGTTTTAACCCGATGGCAAAAGCGTAATTTTTAGCTAGAGGCAAGACTATAATTTTATTTTGAGCTGGGGGCATAACGGTAATTTTAAACAAAGGACGAAAGCGTAATTTTAAACTGGAAATAAAATTAATTGAAAATTAGGTTGGTCCAATGGGGGAGTGCCAGACAGCTGCCTGGCACTATTCCCCCATTTGGTATTTGTAGTAGTTAGAATAGAATAGAATTAGAATAAACTACATGATAACATGTCCATTATATGACATAACGCATAAAAATATTTTTTTTTAAAGGACATAAAAATTACAACACTTAATTTGGTCTCAATGAAGTACCTGAAGCCCCATCAAGCCAGTATTAAGGATATAACCGCTAACTACAATTGAGTTGAACTCTCAAGATAAAATTTTAAAATATTATCATACAACCTTTTCGCTTTGTTATAGTTGAAATATAAAAAAAAAAAGTTATTTTGACCATTTTTAAGCTTTGCCGGGTTTATAAAAAACGAGAAAGAAAAACTAATGGGCTTGGACTGTTATTATATGGGCTATTTATATTTTGTTTTGTTAAGGGTGGGGCAAGTGGGATTTGGACAGCCCAGTTTTTTGGCCCGCCCAACAAATATGCCATATATCTCGTAATCTACACAATTTTTCATACACTTCTCCCACCAATTTGTCTTTTTTTAATAGCAGATTACAATGCTACTAAAATATACGCCATGTATCCGATAAGATTAGGTTCCTCACCATTTTACAAGAGAGACACAAATAAAACACCAGCAGATTTAATGTGTTAGCAGGGATAGTACGGGCAGGGGCGGACCTATCTCTTTGGTAGGGGTAACCTCCGCTACCCCTTGGTCGGAAAAAATTTGGAAAAATTAGTGTAAATTTTGGAAAAATTTGACGTTTTTTCGATTTCGTTACGGCTTATTTATAACACGTTACCCCTTGGTCGGAATCCTAGATCCGCCACTGAGTACGGGCTGTCTCTCAACCTAGTCTCCGTAGTGTATAAATTCCACTCAACTCCGTCTCCAATCTCCATAGTGTAAAAATACTCTTTAACTCCGTCTCGTTTATACAAAGGATACCCTTGATTCAAAAAAATATTTTTTGAGATGTCTTGATATTTTGTGCTAGATCTGCCACCATACAACACATTGATACCATTGGACTACAAACCCATTTCTTCCCACCAATTTGCTCTTAGGTTAGTCATCGGAGTTTCAATAAAGTCTTTGAAACTTCATTTAATAGCAAAAAAAGTGCATACAATGTGCGACTGGAATCTTCATTTAAATTTGTAACGACTAAAATCTTTAATTTTTAACAACCACCAAAATAATTCAAGCAGATGGGCGAATCGTATGTTTTTATATAAAGGACTTGATAATAAATCACTCCTCCTTAGAATACGGGTGCAAAAATATTACCGGTTACATAAAAGAATAATTCAGATTTTTAGACGCATATAGAAGTAAAATCATAAGTTTTATGGTGTCTCTAGTGGCTCAACTTATTTCATAAGTTTTTATTGGTTTGTGTAACATAAATTAATGCTAAACATCCCCCAAAAACCTAAACCCCCGAACTTTTCGCTCATTAATGTTATATATGTACGTTTCGTATAGAATTTTTTAGATATATACGTTTTCGACCTCCTGGTTTAAAAAAAAAAAAAAAAAAAAAAAAAAAACTACTTACATAGAATTTTTAGGTTCGGTGACTTCCGACCTCCCAGTGAAAATTTTCAAGCTTCGCCACTGATAGCCGCTACTGTTAACATCAAACATTGCCAGATTTACTTTGTTAGTTATATGAAATTTGTTGATACAACAAATAATAGACCAAGGCCTGTAGCGATATCTCTGGGTAAAAGGGTTCAGGGGTTAGATTAGCCTAACGCAGGTCGTGGGGTCCCCCCACGTTTGCAAGACGTGGAGAGAGGTTCACTAGTATTGTTTTTATCCTCCTTAGATCTTGAGCTGATTAGAAATCAACCCAGAAAGCGATCGTTGGAGAAGATGAATTATTTAGTGTGAAGAAGAGAAGCAAGCATGAAGCTAGTTCTCAAGAGGGAGAAGGAGAATCAGAGAGTTAGGGTGATATCTGCTGATCCTGGTGTGTTTTGTATGGTGAAATGGCCTGCATTTTATAGGGGAAGGTGTTTCTCAAAGGAGAAACCCGTGACTAGTGAATCTGTGCTTGCAGTGAGGGGTTTGCCCATTTTGGGGGTTGAAGGGTTTGGACCTGCGGACAAAAGGGTGTGCTCTCCCACATGGTCTGGTTGCAGCTGGGCAGGAGGTTTCACACGTTAAGTGTTGATGTGACCGGACACTGTGCTTGTCCTTTTTACTGTTCGTGACCGTTGAAACATTTCCGAACCTTTTAACCTTTTAAGCTGTTGTGTCTCTAATCAGTTTATTAAGGTTTGAGCTACCCCCGTCATCAGCCCCCCAAGTCAGAGGTGTTTGGGATGTAAGCTCAAATGCTTCTGACTTTTACACATTATTTTTTATTGCTTAAAGGCTTCGAGGCTTTAAGGCGTTTGAGTTTTGAGATTTGAATTTCAGAATGATAGTAGATGTGATAGGCTTCAAGGTTTTAAGGCTTGAAGGCTTAAAGGCTTCAACTTGTCTCACTCAAGAGGAAGTTGAGGCTTTTTGTAAAGAATGGGGGATCGATCTAAAGTTTAATCCGGTGGTTCTGGGTTTTGGCAAATCGATCGATTAGTGTCCCGTTGGTTCCATTGCTCTTTATTGCTGAGTATTCCAACTTGCGTCATCCGTTTTCAGTCTTTGTTCTGAATGTTTTAGAGTATTATCATGTGTCGTTTGGTCAGTTACATCCTCAAGGTTTTGCTGGGATTTTACACTTTGAGGTCTTGTGATATGGTATGATCTGTCACACCCCAACCAATGGCGGAAACATCGGGATGAGACGAAGTGTGAAGATTGCTCGAGACATCATAACGCTAATAATTGTGACAAGTATTTAAATAATCATTTCATTCCATTTCTAACGGATCAATTACAAGGCTTTTGAAACACTACAACAACATGAATAATAAAATAGTACAATATGAATACAAATCTTTTTAAGTGTGTATCTATGCATCCTACTAAATTCCATGCATCGTCGACATCCACCTGTAACATGTTAAAATAAAGTCAATGCAAAAGCAAAGGCGAGTATACAAGTTTGTTACGAACATAGTAAAAGATAAGTTTTAAACAATTCCTCATAGCAAGCATGTGATTCAAGATAAACATTCAAACATGGCATGTGTCCAACATATCAAACCAAGAAAACGCAATATGCTCAAGACATAACCTCAAGTTTACGGGCGGGTCGTTAATCCTATAGCGCTACATATGTCAAGGTTTGGCTCGTACGAAGTTAATGATAAGTTCAACACATAAGAATCACCCAAATTTAAAGTATCAAGCCATCACATATACAAGCATTGTTATAGGAATGTTCGTGTGTTTAGACAAAAGTTCATGTGTAAGTTTCAATAGTTAAACATGTTACACCCCAAAAGTGGTAAAAGTAAAAGGGGGAAATACGAGTATACTCACAAAATTGCATATGCTTTCCGATTATCCAAGCGTTGACGAGTGTACGAGATTAGGAGGATGGAACACCAAGGTCACCCTATATGGGCAAACGATGGTGTATGAGTAAACAGAGTTATGACGGAGGATCTGGGTTGGAATGTAGAGTATAAATTGTTGATATAAATGTATATATAAAAATAATAACAATAATGATAATAATAATAATTTTAAAAAAAATAAAAAATACATATGTACATATAGTTTGAGAAATGTTTCTAAAATTAATCCTTTCAAAAGTATTGTTAAAATATTGTAAAATAAAAAAAATAATAATAATTATACATTTATACCTATTTTGTAAAAATTAGTCGCATTCCATAGGTTTCGTTTTATACAATTTACGCATTTCGTTTCACGAAATTTTACAAAAAAAACGGGCAGAGTTTCCTCTGTTTTTGGACGATCCCGACAACAAGGCGTCGCTCATTATATTCAAAACTCAACAATTTTATCAACGGTAACACAATATATATAATTATATAAATTTCTATGCATTCTTTATAAACAAAAAAAATATATAGGAAGCGGGGTTGTGATAACAAAATATTAAATAATATAATTGTAATATTAGTGTCGTTAAAACATCACGTCTCCTATTTAACCCGATGACCCGAATCCGTAACCAAACTGCATCGAGGCCTCGGTTGACCCGCTATGACCAGGTTTGACCCGAACACCGACCCGAATCCGATTGTAATAGAACCCGAACCTGCTGAATAATGAAAGGATTAGCGCGACTTGAATAGGAATAAAGACCAAGGCCCGAACCGAGACTAACCTGAACCGAACCGCGTCTGAACCGGCTGAGCTGACTGAACCAGAGCCCAAACATCAACTCGTAGCCCAAGCTACTATCTGACCCGAAACCGGCTGCGAACTCGGACCGGGATAGGACCCGAAACGAACCCGAATGTAAACCGAGCCCACTGGAATCGAACGAAATGAACCAAATCAAGACAAACTGATTTTGAAATAAAACTGAAATTTAACTATTAATGCTCGAAACTCTTACCGGAACTGAGTCTCGAACCGGAACCACACCACTGCCATGAACTGCCACCACTGTCGTCACGGGTCGCCGGAAGCATGGCTGCCCCGAACTGTTCTTGAACCTGGAACTAAACCGAGAACAACACGAGCCGAGAACCAAGACTAACCGGACCGCCGCCGCCGTGAGCGGTGCTGCTGCCGCCGCCATTTCTCCCTATCGTCTCGGTCTCTCTCTCTCTTCGCTATATCTCTCTCTCATCTCGATCTCCTTCTCTCTGTTTCGCGGCCTCGCTGCCGTACGTCGACACCACCACAGTGGTGGTCGGCCCTTCATCTGAGCCGGTGGTGTGAGAGCAGGTGTTGCGTCGGGGGGGGGGGGCATGAGGGTGATGGTGGTGGTTGTCGCGTGGAAGATGTCGAAAGGAGGCGACCGACGCCTGGGTCGCCGGAAATGCGGCGCCGGTGACGGGGAGGAGAGAGGGGCAAGGAGTGTGTGCGAGAGGTTAGGGGTTTGTGAGGGAAGGTAGTGTCTTTATATAGCCTAGGGTTTTAAGTGAGTTGGGCCTAAAGCCCGTTTACGGCCCAAATCGCGTTTCAAGACCTGATTACGCCCCCGGCTTCATAAAATGCATCGTTTTATTTATTTAAAGATGAAACTACGTTGAATGGTGTCGGTAATGGGTATTAGCTGTGTCCGTTTGTCGGTTGCGTTAAAGCGCAAAATGCACGTCATTTGTCAGTATTTATCCGTTTTTCGAACTGATTTCGAATGTGATTCTAAAAAAAAAAATAAAAAAAAATAAAAACGAACACGAATTTTATAAAATTAGAAATACGGAAAGAGCGGAGCGTTACAGTCTCCTCTCCTTTAGGAAATTTCGTCCCGAAATTTATTCAAGGGGAAGGCTTGAAAGGGTTTTGGCATACAGAAGAGGATTGTTTAAAATTGAGGCCTTGGAGTTGAGACAACAGAGAATAATTGAGGTATAAGGGTGAACGATTGATCTAATAACGATTATGAGTGTAAGAATAGCATAAGTATCGGATAGACGAAAGCAACGTGTTAAGAATGGAGTCTCGTTATGGATAATCGGATATAATACGTTTGTGAGTTGTTTAAAGTTTGAATTAGGGTCCAAAAGGTCTGCAAAACACTGAATTTCTCATGGCACGTTTTACGAAAGTTTGGTAACATGGTGAAAACATTTATATATAGGAAGCACCAGCGGCGTATCCACCATGTTTTGACCACATTACGTCTGTTTCGTATTTGGTGTCATGTGACATTCTGTGTCTTACCACACACAGTAGTACACTCTAGGGTTCTCATGCGCGTATCACTATAATCCCGTGTGCACCCGCGATTATATTGATCGTCGCCTGATCCGCATAGCTTGTACTAGTTGTGTATGAATTAGGGTATACATAATTTTAAAAAAAAAAAAAATTAAGAATGTGTACGTGTAAGAATGTAGTATGTAAGCAAGTCCATGCTTAAGTATGTATGGGACCCACGCAAGCGAATCCCTCGGATTACGTTCGCGTATAGGTACGAATGTATGAATCATGAGTTTAAGTATGAATATGCATGTATGTATGAGCATAAACATAAAACGTGTAAGTAGTATGTGGATAAGTATAAGCATAAAACGTATGAAAAATGAGTATAAATGCAAGTACAATAGGAGTATAAGCGTAATCACAAGGCGTATGAGTATAAATACAAGTATCAGTGTGAACATAAGATTTATGAGCATAGATATGAACATGAATGTGAATATAGGTGTAAAACATGAAGGTTAAGTATGATTAAAATATATGTGTATGAATATGAGTGTAACAAGGTCGTGTAAGTGCAATTGAAAACATAAAGCATATGAAGATGAATACGAATGTAGTATAGACATGAATGTAAGGACAATCGTACGGGTATAGTTGTGAGTGTATGTATTAACGTAAAATGTACGAATTTTGAATCGTGAGTATAACATAAATGTGTAAGTGTGAACATAAGTGAAGGCATAAAATGTATAAGCATGGATGTAGAAAATAATGATTTTGTTTATAGTATAAATCGAACTACACGAGTTTATGTGCGTAAACGTTTAAAAGTTTTGAGTATGAAAAAAGTGAACGAGTGACACGCGTGAGATTGTTATGAGATGTTGACTAAAACGTATAAAATGGTATGCATATGTAGTTGTTTGCGTAAAACGTGAAGTTAAATAGATTGAGTTGTCACGAAATGCAGAATCTAGTTTGTGAATGTAAGGGAATAAGTGTTTATGGTAAAAGCCGAGAATTTTGTGTGTGCGAGTGATGTGAAAATAAATTATAGAATAAGAGGTACGTTTAAATAAATGAAGCATTTTGAAATACATGATAAATGATTTAGGTATAAACATGATTGTGTTTACATAATATAGCCTATTAGAAAAAAGCATTGGTAACGATCACCTAGGTAAGGGAATCACCCCTAACTCGTTGGTGAGGTTGTTGTAAGGTGAGAAATAAAGCGGAGTTAATCGTCAAGGTAAGGAAATCACTCCTATCTCAATGATATGTCTCCACTTGTTACAAAAGTGTAAATAAAATTACGTGAAAATATGCATGCAAATAATGTATAATCGTATGAAAAGTAATAGCATGATGCATGCGCAAAAGTGAAATCTCAAAAGTGGTTCAAACTTGACAAAAGAGAGTTTCATTATGAAAGATCAGATTAATAAAGCGTAAGTTTGATAAAAAGAAAGTCGGATGGTTCCAAAACGAAACGTTGACTAACCGAAGTGGTCGAAAAATCTTTCGAGTTTGGGGAGCATGCTTTGGCCTAATAGGTGGAATACTCTCGCCGACAAGTCGGTTAACGGTATTTACCCTTCCGGTTACTACACGTCCCAAATCAATCGAAATTCCGAGACTTGGCGAGATTAAAAATCAAGGAGTGGAACTAGTCGACAAGGTGCGGGTTTCACCCCTAACTTGGCGATTTCGTATCCTAAGTGTGGTTGTTACTCGTCGGGTCAAAATTTAATTTCAACACTTTGACGAGGGTACACTAGAATTTGAGATTTGAAATTTCCTTTAAGATGTGGATTTCACTCCTAACTTAATGGTGAATTTCGTGCGAAAAAAAAATAGAATCAAGCGGGGTGAGGGTCGTTTACCAAATTGTGGGTTTCACGCCTATTTCGGTAAACTCGTCTCGTCCGTATAATATGAGTGGTTTCGAGTTTAAGAGAAAAAAAAAATCGAGTAAAATGCCTTGTAAAAAGGCGTATGTTAAAGGAAATAACGAATAAGTATAAGCACATAAAAGGCATGTTGAGAATAACACACAAAGAATAGATCAATAAATCAAAGTATCGACACATAGTAAACGAGTATTGACACATATGAATAGCAATTCAAGTATTAACACACAAGCGGCTTATATGTTTAAAAGTCAAGGCGAATAAATGAGAAGCGAGTAAAGTAGCATGCAAGTAGTTTCAAGCGATACACGAGAATAAAGCTCTAAAACTATAGACTAGGTTAAAGCATTCCTACTTTTCCTAATTCCCTATAGTTATGGCTCTGATACCAATCTGTCACACCCCAACCAATGGCGGAAACATCGGGATGAGACGAAGTGTGAAGATTGCTCGAGACATCATAACGCTAATAATTGTGACAAGTATTTAAATAATCATTTCATTCCATTTCTAACGGATCAATTACAAGGCTTTTGAAACACTACAACAACATGAATAATAAAATAGTACAATATGAATACAAATCTTTTTAAGTGTGTATCTATGCATCCTACTAAATTCCATGCATCGTCGACATCCACCTGTAACATGTTAAAATAAAGTCAATGCAAAAGCAAAGGCGAGTATACAAGTTTGTTACGAACATAGTAAAAGATAAGTTTTAAACAATTCCTCATAGCAAGCATGTGATTCAAGATAAACATTCAAACATGGCATGTGTCCAACATATCAAACCAAGAAAACGCAATATGCTCAAGACATAACCTCAAGTTTACGGGCGGGTCGTTAATCCTATAGCGCTACATATGTCAAGGTTTGGCTTGTACGAAGTTAATGATAAGTTCAACACATAAGAATCACCCAAATTTAAAGTATCAAGCCATCACATATACAAGCATTGTTATAGGAATGTTCGTGTGTTTAGACAAAAGTTCATGTGTAAGTTTCAATAGTTAAACATGTTACACCCCAAAAGTGGTAAAAGTAAAAGGGGGATATACGAGTATACTCACAAAATTGCATATGCTTTCCGATTATCCAAGCGTTGACGAGTGTACGAGATTAGGAGGATGGAACACCAAGGTCACCCTATATGGGCAAACGATGGTGTATGAGTAAACAGAGTTATGACGGAGGATCTGGGTTGGAATGTAGAGTATAAATTGTTGATATAAATGTATATATAAAAATAATAACAATAATGATAATAATAATAATTTTAAAAAAAATAAAAAATACATATGTACATATAGTTTGAGAAATGTTTCTAAAATTAATCCTTTCAAAAGTATTGTTAAAATATTGTAAAATAAAAAAAAATAATAATAATTATACATTTATACCTATTTTGTAAAAATTAGTCGCATTCCATAGGTTTCGTTTTATACAATTTACGCATTTCGTTTCACGAAATTTTACAAAAAAAACGGGCAGAGTTTCCTCTGTTTTTGGACGATCCCGACAACAAGGCGTCGCTCATTATATTCAAAACTCAACAATTTTATCAACGGTAACACAATATATATAATTATATAAATTTCTATGCATTCTTTATAAACAAAAAAAATATATAGGAAGCGGGTTTGTGATAACAAAATATTAAATAATATAATTGTAATATTAGTGTCGTTAAAACATCACGTCTCCTATTTAACCCGATGACCCGAATCCGTAACCAAACTGCATCGAGGCCTCGGTTGACCCGCTATGACCAGGTTTGACCTGAACACCGACCCGAATCCGATTGTAATAGAACCCGAACCTGCTGAATAATGAAAGGATTAGCGCGACTTGAATAGGAATAAAGACCAAGGCCCGAACCGAGACTAACCTGAACCGAACCGCGTCTGAACCGGCTGAGCTGACTGAACCAGAGCCCAAACATCAACTCGTAGCCCAAGCTACTATCTGACCCGAAACCGGCTGCGAACTCGGACCGGGATAGGACCCGAAACGAACCCGAATGTAAACCGAGCCCACTGGAATCGAACGAAATGAACCAAATCAAGACAAACTGATTTTGAAATAAAACTGAAATTTAACTATTAATGCTCGAAACTCTTACCGGAACTGAGTCTCGAACCGGAACCACACCACTGCCATGAACTGCCACCACTGTCGTCACGGGTCGCCGGAAGCATGGCTGCCCCGAACTGTTCTTGAACCTGGAACTAAACCGAGAACAACACGAGCCGAGAACCAAGACTAACCGGACCGCCGCCGCCGTGAGCGGTGCTGCTGCCGCCGCCGTTTCTCCCTATCGTCTCGGTCTCTCTCTCTCTTCGCTATATCTCTCTCTCATCTCGATCTCCTTCTCTCTGTTTCGCGGCCTCGCTGCCGTACGTCGACACCACCACAGTGGTGGTCGGCCCTTCATCTGAGCCGGTGGTGTGAGAGCAGGTGTTGCGTCGGGGGGGGGGGGCATGAGGGTGATGGTGGTGGTTGTCGCGTGGAAGATGTCGAAAGGAGGCGACCGACGCCTGGGTCGCCGGAAATGCGGCGCCGGTGACGGGGAGGAGAGAGGGGCAAGGAGTGTGTGCGAGAGGTTAGGGGTTTGTGAGGGAAGGTAGTGTCTTTATATAGCCTAGGGTTTTAAGTGAGTTGGGCCTAAAGCCCGTTTACGGCCCAAATCGCGTTTCAAGACCTGATTACGCCCCCGGCTTCATAAAATGCATCGTTTTATTTATTTAAAGATGAAACTACGTTGAATGGTGTCGGTAATGGGTATTAGCTGTGTCCGTTTGTCGGTTGCGTTAAAGCGCAAAATGCACGTCATTTGTCAGTATTTATCCGTTTTTCGAACTGATTTCGAATGTGATTCTAAAAAAAAAATAAAAAAAAATAAAAACGAACACGAATTTTATAAAATTAGAAATACGGAAAGAGCGGAGCGTTACATGATCCATCGTTGTTGTTTCGATGTTTCTTACGTTTGACCAAGAACGACGATTGGGTTACGTTTGAGACATCCCAAGTTGATGTTTGTTTGACTTCCTTAATGGTTACTACCGTTTGTTCTTGGAAGGACCGATTTTTCTGGATTTCAGAGTCCATTGTTCCTTTCAGGCTTGTTTGGAGGCATCCTTATGCTGTTTTGAATGAGCTTGAACCTTTCAAACACGAGATAGATGGTTGTTGAAGTTTATTAGGGGGTGTCCTTCCAGGCTTTGTCCCTTTCCCGAACATCTTTTAGTGTTGGTGGATGTTAGCAAGTTGTGGGACAAGCCAGATCGTGACCCTGTGCTTGTGAGAGATGATCAAGGTATGATATTTTGTATTTTCTGCTTATGTTATATTTTATTTATTGCAGTTATGTTTGCCTTAGACTTTATCAAGAGCGATGACACATCTGATGTTGTGTTTGGAGATGCCGAGGCTACTTCCGGCGAAGATGTTGTTGTTAGGGGCACTGAACATAGGTTCGAGGGTTCAGGCTATGTGAACGTTCCCAATGTCAAGGGTTTCACCAAAGTTGTTGCTTCCAAAGTCTCTACTCGTCGTTCGAGCTGTTGTTTAATAAAGACTACTGACCAACCATCGGCTTCTGAGTCGGTGGAACTAAGTAATGACATAGAGGCTTTAGATGATTTAGAAGTTGGGGTTGGGGAAAATCAAAAAAGGACAAGGGACGGCCCTTGGTGGCTTGGCGGGTAAAAAGGTTGTGAGCTTGAAGGGTTCCGGGAAGGGTGGTGAAGGTTCCACCAATGTTAATCCAGGGGAGGTTTATGTGCTGGATTGGAAGGTCACAGTTGGTGACAGCTTCAAGCCTTCATCCGTTTGTGAGGATGTTCTTACCCACTTTGATTCTCCTGTTGTTCGAGGTTCTTGCTCATCTATGGGTGATGACCTGATGATTTAGAAAAATGGTAATGGGTGCTTGTAACCTTGTTGCCTTGCTTCCAGAGGGTGTATCCCGATTTCACAAGAGGATGCGAGAATATGATGTCTTCTCGAAGAAGAGGGATGAGATGAAGGCTTCACTAGCTACTCTAAAGAAGGAGGCACAGGGTTATGTTGGGAGGGAGAAAAGCTGATGTTGAGTATTGATGAGCTTTCATCCCAGCACAAGACTGAGGTGGTTGAATTGGAAAAACGCTTGGAAGCTGATAGGGTTTAAGTCAGGATCGATAAGGCTGCCTTGGAGGTTCAGAAAAAGGCCTTATTAGAGGAGAAAGAAGGGTTAAAGGCTTCACTTGCCCAAGCAACTAGTGATAATAAATGGCTCATTGAGTATGGATTCCAGCAAGTGGTTAAATATCTTCTCCATTCATCGGAGTTCAAAAAGGTCTTGGCGAGCTTCTTGCTCATGGGAGGCACCAAGGTTTGTTTGCTGGTTACAAAGCTTTGTGAGCCTGGGGAGCCTCAGGAAAAGTCTTCTCTTTTTCAACCCAAAGCCTTCAAAGCCTTAAAGGAAACTGTTTTGAAGGTAGGGCATATTATTTACCCTTATGTGGGTGAAGTCTCCAAGTGTTTTGGTAAACCTTTGCCTGTCTTGCAGGAGCTAAAACCCAAGGGCCTTAATGAGGTTGTTTGTAACGAAGTGTTGAAGTCCCTCTCGAAGAAACGTCCTTGCTCCGGAGATAGCAAGGAAACGTGTTCTGAAGGTGGTGAGGGCTCAAAGGGTTCAAGCCTTGAAGCCTCCGAGACAACGGGTGTCGTAGGGAGGAAAAAGAGGATGGCTAAAAACACCCAAGATGATGGGGTTTCGAATAAGGATGATGCAGCAAAGTCTACCATCTCTGATGTTGATAAGTGAAGAAGGAACTTTGATTTGTAGTATTCTTAGCATGTCGAACAATGTTATGGATTGTTTGTTTGAACATCCTTTTATTTTAAGGGAACCGTTTAGGTCCCTTGGTTGTTAAAGCCTGGCAGGCTTGTGGACAATGTTTTATGTTTGATGGCCAGTATGGCCCTTGCTATCTTTAACTTATCTTGTTATGTCTATTGTGTTGTTCTGTTTACTCCCTTGTGTTTTTATTGGTTTTGTATGTTGTCTTTGTTTTGGGCGGTGCATCTTATGTTACTTATACCTTAAAGGGTTCAGTGCTGCAGTCACTTAGCCTTAGAATATTTTTAACAAGAAGATACAACCTCTATCCTATGTATGACATTCACTTAGAGTCTTTTTGGTTCGTAAGCCAATGTTGGGACTTAAGGAACATTTGGCGTAGGCTGTTCAAACCTGTCTATGAGACATGTTTTTCAAGATTTCTATGAGTCTCATGGAGTTGTATTGATTTAGGAACTCACCCCTTATATAGGTCCATTCAACCCTTGAACCTATTGAGCGATGTGGCCTGGGAGCTCATCCCCTTACATGGCCCTTGCCATGGAGTTTCTTGCTAGGTTCTCAACCTGATTATAGGATAGAAAGACAAATTTTGATTCATCGTTCATTCATTTCAAAGTACTTTGATTACTAGGGGAATAGAACAACTTTTGGGAACTATTTGTAATACGTTTTGGTTAAACATGGAACCTTTTAAGGTTTTTGTCATTCCAATAGTGGGGAAGCTTTTTGCCTTGCGGACCTGCCAGCTTCTATGATCCCCCTTTGTGGGCTTTAAGGATAGTGTATGGCCTTTCCTTCTTCGGGCCAAGCTTTCCTTGGCTTTCTTTCTTGCAAGCCTCATTATTTCGAAGCGCAAGGTCCTCAGGCTTGAAGCGTTCATGCTTCACCCGTGTATTGTAATATAATTCCATGTTTTGCTTGTACCTTGCTTTTTGTATGGCTGCTTGATCATGAGCCTCTTCGAGGAGTTTCAAATTCAACATCGTCTTTTTCTTATTTGGCTTGAGGTCGATGTTAATTGTTCTTTGTGTTGTTACTCCGATTTCAACTAGGATTACAGCCTCTGATCCAAACACTAGGCTGTAGGGTGTTTTCTTGTGGATCGTTTTCTTGGTTGTTCGAATTTCCAATAGCACATTGGGAAGCTATTCGATCCAGTTGTTGTCGTATCTTTCCAATCGAGATTTAATCCTTTCAACGATGTTGTTGTTTATCCTATTAACTTGGCCGTTGGATTGTGGGTGAGCTACCGAGCTGAATACTTGGGTTATTCCGAACTCCTTACACCAGGAGCTAGAAGGCTTCTCGGCAAACTACTTCCCGTTATCCGTAACTAGTACCCCTGGAGCCCAAAACGACAGATTATGTTTTCGTAAACGAAATCAATGACCTGTTTCCCTGAGATTTTTGCTAATAGTTTTACTGTTAGCCACTTGGTGAAGTAGTTCTCGGCTACCAATAAGAGCTTGACTCCTCTTTTGGCTAGTGGGAATGATTCAACAATATTCATTCCCCGCTTGCGAAATGGCCAAGCCGAGGAGGTGGAAACGGTGTCATGTTTGAGGCTTTTGGGTACCGGAGCATGTAACTGACAAGCTTCATACTTTCGCAATTGTTCGAAGGTATCTCGATGCATGGAAGGCCAAAAGTGTTTGAGGTTCATCAACTTTGACACTACCGATTTTGGGCCACAATGAGCTCCACATATCCCTTCGTGAACCTCTTTGATCAGATATTGGCTTTGTTTTGGGCCAACGCATCGAAGTAGTGGTGCAAGGCATCCTTTTTTCTAAAGGATATATATCCTTGTGACATATACTGCCTTGACTTGATACGAACCCTTTCAGCCCTAGTCTGGTCATTAGGTAATTCATCGTTTTTTGGGAACTTTTCAATGGGAGTCATCCAATTTGGCCCTTCTTCGGTGATCACATCTTGAAACTCGTGTTTTTTGGATGGATGGTATCTTTAATACCTCAACTAGTATCTTCTTGGTGAGATGTGCAAACGTAAGAGATGCAGGCTTGCTTACTGCATCAGCTCTCTTGTTTTGAGATCTTGGAATTTATTTGATGGCACATGTTTGAAATGTGTTAATCGATTCCTTTGATTTATTTTGGTACTTATTCATGTTGGGTTCTTTTTCTATGTAGATGTTATTGTCTAAGTTTGAGAGAGTCTGTGAGGACTTGAAGCCTTTTGACAACCATCGTTTTTGCAAGCTTGAGCCAAGCAATTAATGCTTCATACTCAGCTTCGTTGTTTGTAGTCTGAAATTCAAGACGAAAGCCATACGTGAATTCCAATTCGTTGGGATTAATTAGAACTAGCCCTGCTCCTGACCCTTCAATGCTGGAAGCTTTGTCGGTAAAGAGCTTCCAGGTATCAGGGTTGGAGGGTTCAGCTGCAGCTGTATTAACTTTTGTTATGGCTTCTTTAGGGACTTACAAGATGAAGTCAGCCAAGATTTGAGCTTTGACAACTTTTTCCAGGACATAGGTGATTTTGTGTTCACCTAATTTCACAACTCATTTAGCTAATCATCCGGAATTTTCTTGTTTAGCACATTCTTAATTGGTTAGTCAATGATCACTTGTATCGGGTGTGACTGAAAGTACCTTCGAAGCCTTCTAGCCGTTTGGACTAGGGCTAGAGCAAGTTTTTTTTTTTAAAAGAAGAATATTTGATTTCTGCTAATTTTGAAGTTTTGAAAAAAGTAAACGGGTATCTGAACTTTGTTTCGTTTAATGATTAGAGCCGTACTTATGGTATTTTCAGCAATCCAAAGGTAGATAGAGGTCGTTCCTCCTGTTTCTGGAGCCGAAATGGCTGGGAGTGAAGCCAAGTGTTGCTTCATTTGGTTGAAGGCTTCCTTTTGAGGTAAAACGCTTCAAAGCTGTGAGCTTTCCATTTAAAGTCTTTCTTGTTAGCACATCCTTTGAGGGTTGGCTTTTATGCTTTGTTTCCCCATGATGTGCCCTAAAAACGAGCACTTGACTGGATTAAGCTTTCATGTTTATCTTTCTTGAGTTTTGGAAGGTTTCTTGTATGTCATCGAGCATTTGGTATTCCGTTTTGCTCTTGATCATCAAATCGTCAACATAAGCCTTAATGTTCTTGCCGATTTGTCTGGCAAACGCTCTGTCAACCAGACGTGGATAAGTGGTACCTGCATTTCTTAAACCAAAAAGCATTTTTTGATAGCAAGATATACCTTTATCAGTGTGGAATGTGGTTTTTCTTCATTTTTTTTATTAGGATCTGATGGTAACCCTTTTAGGTGTTAAGAAAACACGAGAACGGGAAGCCTGTGAGTGAGTTAACCTTGAGGTCTATTTAGGGCAGCGGGTAGCAATCCTTTGGGCATGCTTTGTCCAAGTCTTTAAAATCGATATACATTCACCAAGACTTATCGGGTTTTTAAACTATTGCCGGATTGGCCACCCATGATTGATACTTGACCTCTCGAAGGGTTCCGGCTAGAACAAGCTTTTCCATCTTTTGGCATTATGCAAGGCTTCTTTTAGGGACTTGACTCCGTTTCTTTTGTATAATGGGCTTAACATCAGGTGGGATCCATAACTCATGTTTCAACAATGCTACGAGGGATGCCGGTCATATCTTCGGGGCATCAAGCAAATACATAGTGCAAGAGCAGCTTTTCAAGGTATGAGAGGGTTTCATTGTAAAGGTTAGTGTTTACCCTTATCCCCTATTGAGGATATTTTGGGTTTATGTCCAACCCTTGTATATCGTTTTCGTCCTTTCTTGAGCTTTCCCCTTCAACCACAAAAGCTTCTTGGCTAGGTTGAAGGGTTGTTATCCCTTTTTCAATGAGAAGCTTCACAGCGCCTTGGCCAACTGAAACTGTCATTCCGAACACACTTTGCCATGGCCTTCCTATGACGATATTATATTTGGAAGGGATATTGATCACCGCAAAAGTGAGTTGTTCGGTTCGTCCCTTTGTTCTTTCGCTGAACAAACATTAGGGGTTATTTGGCCTAAAGGCTTGGTAGGCATGTCTGCGATACCTTCGATGGGGGATTCAGGCTGTTGAAGCTTTGAACGCTCATCGTCGCTGAGAGGGTTAAAGCGTTTCAAGCTTTTCATCAGCTGAGAGGGTTAAAGCATTTCTCAAGCATGATTTTGGAGGATTCAGACTGTTGAAGCTTTGAACGCTCATCGTCGCTGAGAGGGTTAAAGCGTTTCAAGCTTTTTATCAGCTGAAAGGGTTAAAGCTTTGTTTTCAAGGTCGACCATGTTCACTTCCTACTTTTATTCTTCAACCATTTTGTCCTTGACCCCTTTAACCAAGTGTGTCAGTTCGGAGTTGACGGCTTTTTCAATCCTCTTTTTGGGTTAGAAGCAATTATTGGTATGGTGACCTTTCTATTCATGAAACTCACAATACTGGCTTGATTATTCCAATCTTTTGTTTTTTTTTGGCAAAGGTTGAGGAGGGCGGAAGCTGTGTTTTATCTCTTCGGTTGCCACGATCTCTTATGTAGCCTTGGTTAAGGCTGTAAAGTTTATGGTTTTTTCTTGGCTTGGAGGGTTCCGGCCTTCAGGCCTTCTGGAATCCGAACCTTTGAACCGTTTGTCATAAGAGCCATACTGGAAGCTCCAGTTAAGAGTCTTTTATTTTGTTCTTTGATGTCTACAGCTTATTCTCCTCGAATGTGGGCTTCAGCCCTTTCAAGTGTTTCTTCAAGGGTTTTGGGCAGACATTTATTGAAGTATCTTGTGAAATATTTGGAATTTAGCATTCATGAACCTTGCAACCCTAATATTTTCATTGGCGTAAGTTAAATCTTTCTTCTTGTAACTTTCGATGAAGTCTCTGAGACGTTCATCATCACGTTGTTTGGTCTGGAAGATTATCGTGGCATCATTGACATGCCTCTGTTGTTATAGGGAACTTTTGCTAAGATCGTCAAAGGTCTGAACGCTTCGTCCAGGAAGGTCATTGAACCATATGCATGAAAACCCTTCAAGGGTTTGCATGAATATGAGACAACATTCGGAGTTGGGTCATTTTTCAATTCTTGCAATCCCGGCGAAGATTTGGAGGTAGTCTTTAGTACCGTGATGGCATCTTTATCTGGATTTGAAACTTGTAATCAACGATTTGTTGGGAGAAGCAAGACAAGTTTGTTAGGCTTGTAGGGTTTTGAGAGGTCTTCTACTACCCTTGAAGCTGGGTAACCGCTTGAGGTACCCTGGTGAGTGGTTGGCACTTGGTTGATGAAATTAAGGTCAAAGCCTTGAAGGCTCTCTGTGTCATCATCCACTTTTCACGTGCTGCAAAGGAAATTTTTTCCATCATCCGTGTCATCAGCTAGGGCATAAGGTTAGAGCCTTAACGGCTTTCTGATGGTACTCATGAAAGATGTCATCATCTATGTCAGAAGGTTAAAGCCTTAAAGGCTTACTGTATAAGGCATTCCCATGGATGTGTTCATGACCATACCACGAGCCGAAGGCAGGGTGGCCATGGCTTGTTTTCACGAAGTAGCAATGGGAGGGAGAACACTTGAAGTTGGTGACTTACCATAATTGATCAAGAGTGGTTTTATGCCTCATAGGTGCACCGGTTGTAACGGGTTGGGAGGTGAATAAGGGAAAAACGGTTGGACTTGGCCTCCCAAAACCTTAAAGGCTTGAGTGGTTGGTCTGTCACACTAGGACCAGCTTCAATGTAAGATGTGGCTGAATGTGAGCTGCTAAAAGGAAGAGATGGACGGTCTGGTGATAATGAGGGTTTAGACTCCTCATAATTTAGTCTTATTCTTACCCTTTTTTCCCTTTCTAAGCTCACATGATAGTTGAGAAGAAATCTCAGTTGTAAGAAATTTCTAGCTACTCCCTCGGGTGTTAGATCTATGCGTTCCGGCGTATGCATTGCATCGATTTGAGTAGGTGCAACCCCTGACCGAGATGGGGTTGGTGTTTGAAAAGAAGTGAACTCCGGGAACATATCCCGGTGGAGTACTTCCGGGAGTAGAAAGAAATGTAGATTTGACCGGTGAGATCCGACCGGAACTTGGTGTTAAATCGGTGTTGTTAGGAACCTGGTTTACCTGACCGAGAGACTCGCTTTCAGACATGATGTAAAGAGAAATTGGAGCTACACAACTGGTCTTTAAGATAAAGTTAGCGGCGTAGCCCCACGGTGGGCGCCAACTTGTTGATACAACAAATAATAGACCAAGGCCTGTAGCGATATCTCTGGGTAAAAGGGTTCAGGGGTTAGATTAGCCTAACGCAGGTCGTGGGGTCCCCCCACGTTTGCAAGACGTGGAGAGAGGTTCACTAGTATTGTTTTTATCCTCCTTAGATCTTGAGCTGATTAGAAATCAACCCAGAAAGCGATCGTTGGAGAAGATGAATTATTTAGTGTGAAGAAGAGAAGCAAGCATGAAGCTAGTTCTCAAGAGGGAGAAGGAGAATCAGAGAGTTAGGGTGATATCTGCTGATCCTGGTGTGTTTTGTATGGTGAAATGGCCTGCATTTTATAGGGGAAGGTGTTTCTCAAAGGAGAAACCCGTGACTAGTGAATCTGTGCTTGCAGTGAGGGGTTTGCCATTTTGGGGGTTGAAGGGTTTGGACCTGCGGACAAAAGGGTGTGCTCTCCCACATGGTCTGGTTGCAGCTGGGCAGGAGGTTTCACACGTTAAGTGTTGATGTGACCGGACACTGTGCTTGTCCTTTTTACTGTTCGTGACCGTTGAAACATTTCCGAACCTTTTAACTTTTTAAGCTGTTGTGTCTCTAATCAGTTTATTAAGGTTTGAGCTACCCCCGTCATCAAAATTAATAACAATTTAATAAACAATACTTCCATTTCTAGTATTTTGTAGTAGCTGAAAATTTATGTATTTAATATTTAATGGTTTAATCAAAAGCCCATTTCCTGCATATGATTTTGGTCTCAATGTGATTTTGTTTTATGGTGATGGCGATGGTACAAAACTCAACCTATCATTAAAAAACCTTTTACACATAAACAAGTTGTAAACTGTTAGTTAAACATGTGTCCTTTTGGACTATAATAATATTCTCACCCACTAGTAAAGTCGTAATATATCAATGCTAGACGACAATAAATATTTTGAATAAAAATAAAAAATAATAGTTTTGATTCTGTCAATATAATAATTTATCATAAACAAAACGGAATGTCAGTAAGAAATAATGTTCAACTTAATAAATATAAAGAAAATATACTCCGTTAAATGTGGCGTGACTTTTCTCGATGGAATGTTTGCGAAATTCTGAATGGCTAAGTACTGAACTAGTAGAAGGTCTGAACCATTAAGTGTTGAATTAGTAAAAAGTCTCAACCATTATGAGCTAGTATAATGTTTAACCACTCAGAGACAAATGTCTGAACAATTCATATAAGAGGTCTTAATCATTCAAATTCAGTATAATACTTAACCATTCATAGGCAAATTTCTGAATCACTCAAACATCTGCTCGCGAAACAAACAGTCTGAACTATTAAATGTTGAACCAGTAAAATATCTAAATTATTAAGAGCCTTATTAAGAGTTAAACAAACAGTCCGTAAGTCTTTAAAAGAAATAACAATACAAAAAAAAAAAAAAAAACCAACTTCAGGTAATATAAAACGGGTTTAAACCTTTAAAATGTTCACGGATTTTAGTTTTTTTGCAAATCACGGGAGAGAATGTAAAACAATTTTAAACCTTCAAAAAGTCCTACCAAAGATTTACTTTTAGGAGCATAACTAGGTGAAAACAAATACAAACCAATGTTTTAAAAACCGGTTTTTAAATCAAATCGGATTAGGCTAAAAAATGGTTCAACCGGTTGAACCGAGTTGTACTGAGCGGTTCAATCAGGCTGACTAGCTAACTGTATAAGTTCATAAATTACAACATCAACTCAAAAGTTAATCCAAAAATACATGATTACATATTAAAAGATGATCTAAAAGTAAACCTATAATAAAAAATAATCCAAAAGATAATCGAAAATCATTAGTGTACAATATGTTTAAGCCATTTGAGTGTTAAATACATCAACTATTTTCGTTTCATACAATATTAAATAAGAACTTTTAGCTATGAATAATCATAACATATAAAAATTACGTAAGATAAGTAACATATATAATAAAAATAAGTAACAACCCAAACTAAAATAACTCTGGACCGATACCGGTATTACGTTTCAAACCCGTATACCGGATTTTACTGCCGGTACAAACCTTATGCCGTTTCACTTATTTAACAGGGTGTTTCGTACCGGATTTACATCTAGAAACGGTAATACCGGTATAACCGGCCGATATTTACCGGTTTTTAAAACATTGATACAAACTTTGAATCATGCATTGGACGAGTTGTTTTTTTTTAATAGCTAATTTCTTTAATCCTCTGTCGTCTGTGAGACTTGAACCCAAGAACTCTCTCTTCTCAACCTTGGTGTTTTAAAGGCTTTGCCTTTACCAATGGACCACTACCCATTGGTATTGGACGAGTTGTTGTAATAGATAAACAAAGAGCATAAAAAGTCGAATGCTTTCACCTCGAGAATTTGACGGTTCAAATGTTGCTAGCCAATAGCCATACAACTTGACAAGTCAATATGAGGTAGTGAAATCGAAGTTTATTTCTTTCACTTTAAATGGAGTTAATGGCCATGTGATTAGGCCATATTGTATGTTTGGTCCTCACTTTTTTTAAAACTACACGATAGTCATTATTGTTTACTAACGGGTAATACTGATAACCCTTGAAATGAATGTTAGTTAATTTTCAGGGTTAAACTGTATTTGAATGCCTAATATACTCAATAGTCACTCCCCATGAGTAAGAACGGCATTCAAAAGAAGGGGAACACCCTCTTTTTATATGTTTAATACTTTAGTGTCATGCTCGACAAACTCTCTTTATTTAATAGAGTTAAGTTCGAGTATAAAGACGCTTAATGTACAAAAAGGAACGAAAGGCATGAAAAAAGTTTTAAAAAAAAACGCGTTGGTATTTTCGTAATTATTTTACTCGTAGGGTAATTATTAAAATTACTCTACAAATGGTCTTGTAGAGTAATTTTCGTGAATCGGATATCCGAATACCTGATTTTTTATTTAATTTTTATTTTTTTATTATTTTTGATATTTGGAACCGGATATTTCGGATAGTTTTGAATATCCGATTATAAGTTCTCGGATATTTCCGATACTATTCGGATATTTCGGATACTTCGGATATGCGAAAAAAATAAAAATTAAATTTTTAGATATTCCGGATATACGAAATATCCAAAAAATTTAAAAATCACTATCCGAATCCGAAAATTCGGATATCTGAATTTTTGGATTTTTCGGATTAGGATATCGGATAATTCTGATTGGATTTTCGGATACGGATAGTTTTGAACATCCTTCATATTTATATACACTTGTTGGGTTACCGGTGAAGAATTCAAACAGAAAATTCTAACCTTGGATTATCGCAACAACAAATATTATCGCCCGGAGTTTGCTCCCAGAAATATAGCCATCCCTGCCCCCTCACGTTAATCCCACGAGCCTCTTCTCGCTTTAAATTTGCTATCCAATTCAATTTCGTTAGTCCCTGAGTTGGAACAATATTTTTTTATTTTAATCTGATTCTTCGATTCTGGTATGTTTTCACTCTCTATCATTTTATGTTCTCTGCGTATTGCTACCTCTTTTTTTATTATTCGGTTATTTGTTTGTATGTTTTCACTCTCTATCATTCGGTTATTAGTTATTAATTAATTCGCTATATATTATTCGATTTGGTTTTCTATACGGATCAAATAAACATCGTAACTTGGGTGTTTGCTATCTTTTTTTCGTAATTCGAAATACATCAGCCACGTTCTTTTTTTTTTTTTTTTGAATGGCCACAAAAATAAATAACAAAAGGAGAGCCCGTATGCCCGCCACCGCAGACAACATTGAGTAGCCCAAACCCACTTCTCGAAGGTCTACTGTAGTAAAACCAGGTTTGAGATTTGAACTTGAGACGTAAAGCCTCAAACCCAAATCTTCCCTTCCTTTCAATGCCAATTGAGCCATATATCATTCTACCTAAAAGTAAGAATTTTAAAGTTTTTTCAATTGATTCAACAATACACAAATCGATTTAAGCGTAGAATTTTCCATGTTCCTTTATTTCCTCCTTGAATTTCGATAGGCTATTGATTCAATATACATACCGAATCAAACATAAGGGTGGTTGTTTCAGTTGTTCTCACTGGATGGTTTCACAGGGTTCAATGATAATAACCATGGTTGCAAAAATCGCGACTAGTCGGCGATTAATCGCTGACTAGTCGCTAGTCGCCCATCAACTGAGTAATTTTCAGGTAATCAGTAAAAAAATCGCTAGTCGGCCTAGTCGGGCCTAATCGCGACTAGTCGGTCGGGAAAAATCGGAAAAAATCGGGAAAAAACAAAAAAAAATCGGAAAAAATAAAAAAAAATCGGAAAAAATCAGAAAAAATAAGAAAAATTCGGAAAAAACACATATTCCAGCCAAAACCTCCCAGATTCCGGTCAAAACTTGTCAACTTAAAAAAATTACATATAAAAATATATGTATATATGTATAAAAACTTAAAATTATATGTAAAAGGTCCGATCCGATTAATCCCGATTAATCCCGAGTAATCCCGAGTAGTCGCTAGTCCCTACCTCACCGACCCGCTAGCGACTAGCGAGTTCTCCAACCTTGATAATAACAATAATAATAATAATAATAATAATAATAATAATAATAATAATAATAATAATAATAATAAAAAATTGGTATTTATATTTATTATATATGATTCATGTATGTTTATCGTTCAAGTTATTTAGTTTGTTATATGATTCATGTATGTTTATCGTTTAAGTTATTTCGTTTGCTTAAAATTCAAAGTTAAAGGTATACATGCTGAAATATGATTTGTTTCATGGTGATAAAGCAATAAAAAGGAATGTTTTCAATAAACGTTTTCCCATCTAATACAACTACTAAAGCATTCATAATCGATATCTCGTCGCAACGCGCAGGGCAACGTCAACTCATAACAATTACAAAAGTAATGTTGTATCTCCAAAACTTGGTCATGCTAAACTCTCCTAATAAACGACCTTTAAATTCAAAAGCTATACAAAGTCAAAGATTACATTACATAACACTATAATAGACATGTCATATGTTTAAAAATACCCATAGTCCTACGCCGGTCTCGGAATATTATATGTTTTAATGTCATTTGAGCTCAACCTTTTGTTCATATGATGTTTTATGATAATTGATATATTTCTTAGAAATTGTAGAGTTTGTGGATAAAGCTGGCATTGTGGTTGAATAATTCTTCATGGCGTAATCTTTATTTTTTTGGAAGTTTTTAGGAAAGTTCCATTGTCGATTTAAGATCACCGTCATGCATCAAGACAAACAGTCTACTTTCTTTTTGATCAACGTACCTTTATAAAAGAAAAAAAAATACATTAGATTTAAATAATCATAATTTTCATCAATTGGCCGGTAGCATTTATAACTTTCGATTTGTACCACACCACTTCCAACTTTCAACTTATTGGCCGATAGCACCCCCAGGCTAACTGAACCCTAACCCAGTTAGTTTTTTGCTGATGTGGCACTTGTGTGTTGACGTGGCATCTGGCGTGGAATTTTTTGATGTGTGGGAGCTGAGGTGGCCGCTGGCATGGCATCTGACTTGGCTTTTTTATGACGTGGTAGCTAATGTGCCACTAGTTTGGTGATATGACAGCTGATGTCAGCAGACTGAGTTAGTGTTAGGTTAATTTTGGAGTGCTGTCGACCAAAGTGTTGAAAGTTGGGAGTGATGTGGTACAAATAAAAAATTGTGAGTGTTATCGGCCATTTTGATGAAAGTTGTGGTTATTTAAATCTAATATCCAAAAGGAAAAGGCTAAATTCTTTGTGTTATCGGCCATTTTTACAGCCTGGTCAAACTCTTTGAGCTCAATTCAATACGTAAAGGTAAATATCTGTAATACCCATTTCAAGAAGGGTCGTATTTTTGTATGTTGTTCAGTTTCTAGCTTAGTCAAGGAGGTTAGAACCTTGCTTTCAAGGAAGGTTCCATTCATGTTTGTTAGAATGCGCCCTTTTCTCCAATGTGTTTTGTAAAAGTCGCTAAAAGCGTATTATTATTATTCATCCCATTTGACAATATTTTCATAACCGAACCGGTGAATAAATCATGTGTTTTGTAAGGAAGGTTCCATTCATGTTTGTTAGAATGCGCCCTTTTCTCCAATGTGTTTTGTAAAAGTCGCTAAAAGCTTATTATTATTCATGCCATTTGACAATATTTTCATAACCGAACCGGTGAATAAATGATGTGTTTTACACAACTTTTACCATTCCGATTATGAGAACAAGATCAATTAACATTTTGGTATTCTTTATATGATCGAGGGTCTCTCTAGCAGGAGTGTTAGAGCTTATTTAAACACATTATTTTATTTCTTGTATATTTCAAGCATACTTTTGATGTAAAAAAATACTTTTGCTTAAGTTATTTTTAAGCGGACTGATATGGATTTAATAAGTTGATATAGAAGTTCTTAGGCTATGTACATTGGTGACTAAAGTTGGGTTGGTCACCAATAAGATAAAACTTTGAGTAATTAAAAAAATCAAAAATGAAATTAAAATTGGCAACCAAGTTGGTGGAGCAACCTTGGTTGCAACTCAAACTAATTCCCCTATTAGTTTAATTACTTAAATAACTTATAATATTCAAACATTTAAAAAAAAACTAAATACATGGTATTTCTTATTTTCTTTTTGTGAACATCCTGATATAAATTTTATTAGAAACCGAGTCCGTTAAGAAAACATATTTTTTAGGTTGGAATGGGTTGTGAATGTGTGTTAAAAATTGAGTAAGGTTTGGTTGTGTAGGTGGAAGAAAGAGATATTAATTTTTTAATAAAAAGTTGGGTTGAGTTTGGTCACCAATGGAGATAGTCTTATACGCTCATGCATAAACTCCTAACAACACATACCTACCTCCTAATATATGTAGGCCGTAGGTGAAATGTAATAAAACTTGATATATTTGAATTTTGAAGGTGATGCGATGATTTTTCAAAACTAAAAGTTGAAATATAAGTAGTTTTACCTACCTTTGATAATATATTTGACAAACGGATGCGTTGACCCTTAGTCATATAATCAAGTAGGAGTAAATTTCAACGCTAGAAAATGATTATTAAGTATTTGTATTCCCATTAAAAAAAAATATTTGTATTCACAATCAAGTAGGTGTAGATTTCAACACTAGAAAATGGGTATTTGTATTCACAATAACCCAATAATTACTTTCAAACACAAACTTTGCATGTTTATTATTGGAAATTTACACATAATCTCGGTTTCCATGTGTGTAACTAGTTTAATACCCGTCCGTTGGACGGCTTACGCTAACAACGTAACAAACAAAGATAATGTATATTGAGTGTGTTCGGGAACACTTCTCCTTTTCTTCTTTACAATATCCTTTTTTGAAAAGGTTGCAACCATCTAAATTTTCGTTTTCTTCTTTTCAAACCACTAAAACTCATTTTCAAAACACATTATCTATCCAAACACTACAAAGGGATAGGGCCTGTAAATCTGCTGTGTGTAGATCAGCCCCTCTGTTCACCACAAGGCAACTTCGATTGCTTGTGTTTGCTTAACAGCCTTAAAATCCTCAAAGAGAACATTAGTAGTAGAGATATTTGGGAGTGGGGTATTTGTAACAACTTTTCCGTTTGATTTAGCATATGGTTAAAAAATTTACAAAGAAAAGCAATCCTTGGGTTAACATGCTGTACTTTATTAAGGCAATCGGAGCAATCTCGAACAATATTCCTTGTTATATGTGTCAGCTTCATCCGCACCTGCACTGGTTTCAGTTGATCCGACAACCAAAAATAAAAAAATTTAAACAGATTTTCGGTTAAAAAAATCAAAATTCGATGATACCCTCAATCAAATACGAAACCAATCCAAGAAAAAACTAAAAGAAAGAGCATAATAGCTATGATACTTTCAAATATGAACAAAAGCCGACCTGTGATCGGGAGGCTCAACGACGAGGATTGCAGGGATTTCTTTTATTCTTCAAGAATGATTCAATTGAAAATAGAAATTTTGTATGTGGCTTGTACATTATATAACAATACTGAATTGATACCACTACCCAAGTTTGTAGGAGGATTAAGTTGAATTGTGGAGATCATGGGTAGGAAAATGTGGAAGTAACCACCAGCTAAGAAAACCGTAAATAACCGCCCTGAACCGCCATAAGAGCAGTTATTTTTGGGAGTTTAATACCCGTCCGGCGGACGGGTCACGTTGAACAACGTAACAAACAAAGATAATCAATATGAAGTGTACACAAATTTAAACAATTTTACACACAAAAGCACCATTCTCTTATTTATAAAAGGAAAACGAACGTCAACAACTTACAACCACAAATCCATAGAAAGTAAAAATGGTACTCTCAGTCTCAGCACTACATCAGTTATTTATGCAAAATCCCACGAAGTGTGAACTGTAGATAAGATACAAGAGTAAAGATCAAGAGATACTTTTAAGCTAGAGGGGACATTTTCGACAAGGGGTTAAAGTTAAAAAGTACAACTAAAAAGGAACCGGGCCAAAAGGGTCATAGATCGAACGGGTGATTACAACCTCTTAAGTTATTTTATTCGAAAAAGGTGATCATGATACAGCAATAGTTATGTAACTAATTCAGCAAAATAACTATTTACAAAATTAAATATATTTATAAAAAGTGTTGACTTTTCAACCCAATACAGATGCTAGTCAATCTTTAGAGCTTGTCTGCCGAATAGATGTTACTCATAGTCTTTTAAACCTACCGAATGAAAACACACACCTTGATGCGTCTTGGGGATCTTCAGTAGACCAAGAAAGCATGCCTTTAAACTCTTGCATAACTTTGTTAATCTCTTCAAGACCACATTTCAATATACGAAACGGTATATTGCAAAAGATGACAACACAATATTAAAACTAAATTATAAACATCATATAAAAAGATAAATAACTTTAGCTATTATACATGAGAAAGGAGGACAATTGACTTCGCTTTCGTGTACTATCTTAACTGATAGGTCATACTGTCCCTTACTATTATTGCCACGAATCGCACTTCGTAAGTTGAATAAAGTACGAAACCTCCGAAGCATTCCTTGAACTGGCCTAATCTTTTCCACACCTCTAGTAAAAAAGTTTAAAGATGTTTTTCAAGTAGGGGTGCAAAGAACGATTAGCCATCGAAGAAACTCCTTGGATGGAACGACACACATATGAGGTCCCTGAGTCCCTCATCTTCCTGCAGCATGGCAAAGATTGCATACTTCCAAAAGATAATCATCTTCTTTCTGTTTAGAAAAAGAAGATATATTTACAGTTCACAAAGAAATGAATATAATATGCTTCTACGACTATAATAGACATTATAATTTGTATGTTGCTATATCATTATATCACGTTAGAGGAAATATAATGTTACATTCTAATCCCTCTAATATAATATAATAATAAACTATGTCTAATACTTGTTAAACAAATTGTGCTAATTTTAGAAGTCATGGCTCATATAGCAAGAAAAGAGTAACTGACTGCCTGGCTTAATTAGCATCACTTAACATTGATAGCTTAATAATTCAAGTAAAAAATGTTCCCAATATCAAAAAAAAAAAAAAAAAAAAAAACACTTTGTCACCAGGAAGTGGTTGCGCATGTTCGTGACTTGGAGCATCAATGCTAAAATAACTCCTCAGTAGCCAATGTCTTTACTAAAGCCTGCAAATGAGAAGAATAATCTGAATGTGTTACTTCTTAGAATTCTTGAATATGAAATTTACACTTCTGGTTTGAAAATATAGCAGTTTTTCAACCATTTAAGTTGGGTCGATTTGGGTTTATTTTTATTTCATATGCGCCAAATAAAAATACTTACCTAAGTGAATGGGTCAAACGGGCTGAATGTCATGTTGTATGCCCCAGACATCAACAATACATCTAAGTAACCTACATAAAATAAAAAAAGATCACACGAAGGTGTAAAACATTTAAAAAAAGAGCTGCAATACAAGTAACCACTCACATTCCAGAAACTTGAAGATAGCATTTGGACCAATGCTAGACAAAGTTTTAGAAGTGTCAAGATTTTTAACTTCCTGTAATTAGAAAACCCCATTAGAAGTGTCAAGTCAGTGAATGAATGAACCAAACCATTATACTTAATTCAGACTGCAAAGCGTCATCGGCTTCGTGTCTACCATCAACATATGTCTTCGACATATAACTAAGCCAAAAAGTCCAGAGTATTAAGAGCACAAAGAAACTAAAAAGTAAGAAAAATCTGAATCTTAGACTTTTAGACGGACTTGGTTGCATAAAAAGTATACCCATGTGCGAGTCAACTACCCGTCCAGCTTAAATAAGGATATCATATAAGAACCAATCACTTACTTTTTCACCCAAATTACATGTACAAATCCAAATTAAATAGCCTTGTTCCTGCAACTCATCAAGTGACAATTAATGTGTAATTAGATAAAAAGTATAATGATGATATAAAAAAAAAAACAGCAAGATAAGAACATACTTGACACCGATTCTGTTCGGCTTCACGTTATAAGATCTAATGTAAGCCTTCTCTGATGTTCCACTCAATCTTATTGCAGTCTGCTGACCAAATAGCATTTGATCAAATAGTTATTACAAATATATAATCACTTTGATCCATGATTAAAGAGTGTCAATTATCAACCTTAGAATTGAAACACTAATATTATACTCACGATTCCAATTACACAGATATTAGAAACAACAATTAACAAAAGAAATTGATTATGAATATAAACTTGCACATTCATATTATCAGCAATCGCTAGATACATTATCGATTTACAAATCTTCCCCATATTAGGAAACATTGAATAAATTAGGTCAGACAAAACATTGGTCAGTGAAGTGAAGTCGACTGTAAATGAAAATGATGCAACATGAGTGAAAATTAGGTTTAACTTACAATTTTGGCACTGGATGAATCGAATTGAAGATCAGTAATGTGACGGAGCTCAGCGGCACTACGAACGACTTGGTCCGATTCGAAAAGCCCTAGAAGCACAACAACGTGAAAGTTTCAAGAAACAACAAAACCCCTTTTATTTAATTAAAGCTCCAAATTAGATTTACCTTAAATCACGAGAGGGAGACGATGACTGATTAGGGATGAATCGCCAATTTCTAGAGTGGGTTGTGGGAAACTTGGAAGAAGATCCAATGTTAGAATTTTGAAAGCCGATGATTGGATCTAGTGAGATGATCATCCAATTTGTGTACAGAGGAGAAAGAAAACCTGGCAATGGTGGGGGTGGAGGGTTATAATGGGTGGCTTAGGTGGTTGCGGAGGAGAAAGCAGGGCGTGGGGGATGGGGATTTATAATGGGTGGGGGAGAGGTTGAAGAGAGAGTGGGGAGTGGGATGGAAACCTCTAATAACCTCTCAAAACTTACAAACTATTCTGCATAAAAATTAACCTCTATATAACCACCTACTTATTATGGTTAGGATTTAATCTTAGAAACAGCCGTCAAATTTGAACGGCTGAGATCATTACAAAAACGGTTATTATCCTCAATATGGCGGTTAACTCATCGTGAACAATAGTATAATAATAGTGGGCAGGAAATTTATGAGGTAACCCCTAAAGTTGTGGAGATAATGGGTAGGAAAAGGTGGAGGTAACCAATTGTTGGAGAAACCGCAAACAACCGCTCTAAACCGCCATGGGAGTGGTTATTTTTGGGAGTTTAAAGGGTCAAGATTTATTTTCAGCATGATCCAATGGACAAGAATGATTTGAGAAGTAACTTCCACTTAATGGGTTCCATATATATATATATAATTTTCAATTTGATTAATTAATTATAAAAACTCTATACTCTCTTTTGATTGGCCAAAGGTTGTAACCAAACAAATATACCGCCGTGATATTTATAGCGCCACTCCCCCATTCCTCCTTGATACCGCCCACGTTTTGGTGTGCTGGACGTTTTGCCGGCGCCATGACCGGGCATACCGCCCCACTACGCATTACCTAAGGGGAGGGGGGTGGTCACTAGTGAAAGAATTCCATCACTCACAAGCACCAATCAAATTCCGCCATGTCATCAACAATTTTTCCATCACTCACAACTTTTTTTGGTGGCAGTGGTCATCACTCACCACCACACCAAAAAATTTCCCCCCAACCAACAATTATCCTCACAAAATTAATACCATCACGCGTTGAATAATTCACGCGTTAAAGAAATTTGCACCATCACGCGTTATCAACAACCGGTGGCGGTGGGGAAAGTTATTCCATCACGCGTTGAATTGCACCATCACGGAAAGTTAAGGTAGTGCCCCCAGTGGCCTAACTAATATTCAAAGTAATTTGTTTACACACGACTTTTAAATAAATAAATAAACATATAGTTGGAAATCATGTAGAACTTGCATTACTTTCCTGAGAAAGAACATACATGAAAGATAACACATGCATTATTTTCCTTGCAATAACCGGACAATCATGGAAAATGAAATCGAAAAAAAGGATCTTCCTGCATATTAAAACAACATGAAGAAGAAAGGATTCATGTCGTCACGTTCTTCATGACTGAAGAACCATTTAAAGATCTCAAGATCATTTTTGACAGGCACAAATGACTTCTTAGATGGCTTAAAACCTCCAAATGGTATAGCAACAACTTCTGCGTTTGGATTAGCACCTCCAAATGGTATAGCAACAGCTTCTGCATCGGGATTGGCACCTCCAAATGGTATAGCAACAGCTTCTGCATCGGGATTGGCACGTCTAAATGGTATAGCAAAAGCATCTGCCATGGAACGCCAGAAACCAGTTCGGAGCATGTGAGTTCGGTTACCATCTTCTCCGAGCCCCCAAACTGTTTGAAGTATGGTAAGGTAAATGACTATAATAGCAGCTATAGTCGCTACTGATACCCAAACATTGTAAAAATATTCATGCTTCAGTTTCGCTCTCTTTTGATTCCACCCATCGTTGCAATAGCAATTGATCTCCCAAAGCACATCGCGTAAATATGAGTCATCGGCGGCCCCAGCTACCTCTTTACAGAGCTTGTTCACCAGTCTTGCTGCGTGTTTATTCCCACCTAGAGTATGTTGCAAAACACCTGGATAATGAAGCAATTCTATGTCCTCACCAGAGTTTATTAGCCTATCAAGAAAGAATACATAAGCCGTTACATGTGGTTTGCAGCCAGAGTGGCATTGCTCAAAGGCCACCATGTTTCTAAACAATGTGAACTTGTAGTCATCCATGCTCACAGGAGCAATCTTCAGAACCCCCTTTTTAAACCTTACTTCTAACGGTTGACAGTTTTCCGCCCTTTTGACTTTGACACCAGACTCTTTTAATTCTGATACTGAACGAAACATGTGCGGCTCCTTGACCACAAACTTATTTTGCGAAACCTCAGTCGGGCAGATGCTGGCCCGAAAGAGTTCTAGAAAGTGGCTTCCATCAACCTGCAAAGAACTGTTCTTGGGAGTATCTAAATCTTTGTATATCATTGGTTCGAAGTATTGAAGTGCAAGCTCTTTCAAATTTAAATCTTCTGCAGCTTCACAAGTACTAGTTTAATACCCGTCCGTTGGACGGGTTACGTACATTAATGTAATATAACATGAATGAATGAACATAAAGATATAAAACAAAGTCAGATTACACAATTATATGAACTAATGTGATATAAAAAGCTAACCTATAAGCTAACCCATTCATCAGTTGTGATCCTTGCAAGAAATTCAGCACCTTCATGAATATAGGAGATCCTTCCATTAACAAATGTTACTTGAATTACATATTCCCAGAATTCCTTCAAACTAAAAATTCATTTCTTGGTTTCCATGTTCATCAATCCATGAGTTTGTACCATTTCTCCTGCACACCAGTCACTCCCATTTGTATCTCGATTATCATATGAAGTGGCATCTGAAATCCCCAATACTTGAACTCATTAACGGTGTTTTCTAAGGTTACAAAACTAAAACTGAAATGATTGATCTAATGATTTGTTGGTTACCTCTATGTGTGGAATTTCTTTCAATGGCCTATCTGCAGATTTGGCACATAAATCTCTTAGAACAGCCTGCAACGCACAAATCCCATTAAAATTCATGTTTGCATAGAACAAATCTTTCAATGAATGAGTTGGGCAAAGCGTCATTTACATTCGAGTCGGGTCAGATCTACCCAAAAAATTATTTATTTCCAATTTCTTTAAAGATGTTAATAAAGAGGGTGTCCAGCCAACTCGGGCCTGCGTAAACCCTGCGCGGCCGCGCATGCCGGAGCCTTGTACAGGGAGTTTGCTTTTTAAAATAATGAATGTCCTAAAAATGATTTTGAAATTTATATTATACAAAAATATGTATTAAAAATACACTTTACAAACCCGTTCGACCCAATTCCTTTTTAGGTTTTTTTTTTTAACTCTTTTTAGTCATCTGTGGAGGTAAAATTTTGTGGCTGCATTGTCTGACCTGATGAGGTACAACTACGACAGGTGCACGTTGTCGTTCAAGCTCAATAATAACTGGCTCGAACATGTTATACATACAAAATGCATACTTTGACTTTGCTTAAAATGCCGAACTTGTATTTGCAACAACTGAATTAATTATTTACTTTCTATATTTGTTTTTTGTTACAAATAAACTCGATTTTTAATAAACTGTTAAAAGAAATTAATAACTTTGGTCCAATTTTGGCCATCCTTATAGTAAGCTTACTGGTCTGTTTTTTCTTTTCTTTGCATTTTTACAAGAAATTAATAACTTTGGTCGAATTTTGGCCATCCTTATAGCTTTGATCACCTACCAAGAATACACAATTCGCCCGAGAAGATAACTACTATTGTTCACCAGAATAATTTCTCAGGAAAAATATGGTGATATTATGAAATTATGCTAACTTTAGTGTGTCGCTTAAATTAAGAAAAAAAAACAGGGTAAACAGGAAATACTTACTTGTATCTGGCCCCATGGCCACTAACCATATATATCACGTCATTAACCGGCGCATAAACCTAGTCAACATTAGGTAAAAATAATTTAAATCACAATAATAAATAATTTATATGTCACAAACAAATTTGTTTAAAAGAATTTACTACCTTCTCGTAATTATCAAGCCGACGTTTAAAGTCCTGATACCCAGCTTCAACATTTGGCCTGTTTAAGAATATATAAAGATGGTCCATATATATACACCTTCTGACCTTCAATTGAAAAATAAGATGGTTTTATAAAGTAAGCATACTCATCAGCATCGGCACTCTATCGGGACTCTGATGAATCTTGAGTCGGATATTTCTTTCAATTATCTAGCGATCATTACAAACTGTTTCCAAAAATATGATCTGTAGTGTTCGTTAAACAACAACTAATATTAACAACCTAGAACATTCATATTTTTGAATAACAATTGTCTATATAAAATTGTAAAAATAAAAACAGAAAAGCAATTTAACACAATAAAGAATTAAAAAGAAAGAAGAAAAGTAAAAGCTAACCGTTCTAAAGTTGTGTCAAGAGACACGCGCCCTTCTTTGTTAAGCATATCTGAGCCCTTAGACAATCCAGTTCATTCTCTTTCAAGCTTTTGATATTGACTTTGATTAAACATAAAAAATCACCTACAATCATGAACTTGATTTCAAACAGCAATAAGCAAACAAAATTAAACATCAAAGTTATATGATGAACGATTACAGAGTTGTAAAATGGAATAACAGAGTTTGGAAGAACATACACATGACAAATTGTACCGGTTGGAGGATTTAACTGTCACAGGCATTTCATCGAACAACTTGCGTGCAACATTCAAGACCCCACATTTCACTTACATAAACATCAACGCCTTACACGCACAAACAAATTCCATTCCAAACCTACATTCACAATAGATTCATGAACCACCCTCCCAAACCCAAATTAAAATCTTCACCACAAATTAAAATCAGGTGTAGCCCCTTTACCCACCATTTTCGATACATATACAACCCATCTTTCAAACACACAGCTCTAACGTAACCAAAAATAAGAACATTACAAGGATGCGGAATATTTGAAGTTTCAATGACAATGTATGCCTCGTTTAAAAGATTAGACACATATTAGCACCAGGCTAACTTTTGAACCGAAACAGGGGATGTTTTGAGACCGGAAAAATTTGCACAAATCGCCAATTACAAGAGCTTGGGGGAACCGTCGTCAAGGAGAACTCCACTTCAGATTTCCTTCTTGCGATCATCATTCTATATTTAACCTCTTGAAACCCTAAAATTAGGGGAGAGTGGGGCAGTTGAATTGGCGGTTTACCAGGATTGTAGGAGGATCCAGTTGTGGAGGTCATGAGTGGGGAAAACCACCTGCTTATTGTAGAGATAATGAGCAGAAAAAGATGGTGGTAACCACCTATTGAAGAAACTGTAAACAACTGTTTTGAACTGCCATCATGGAAGTTACTTTTATGAGTTTAAGTGGCTGAGATTTAATCTCAGCCAAATCCAATGGTCAAGGTTGATTTGAAAGTTGGTTACACTTAATGGGAACCATATATATATATATAATTTTATTGGTATACTTTGTGGAGAAATAGGGGGTTTAATCATTAATTGGATTTTTTTTTAAATTAAACTTCATTAAAACAACCTCCGACCTAAACGGGCAAAAGACCAAATACAAGAGAACCCCCGACTCAAACAGGCAAAAGGCAAAGAAATTACAGCATATATATAGGGTATTTAATTGGATGTTATAAATGTTACATAATTAACAATTTGGTGCCTTTGGAACTTTGGATGAAAGAGGGCGTTAGATTTTTTGTTTTTTTTTTACAGGCAACAAATCAGACCACAAACAATTTGGTGCCTTTGGAACTTTGGATTTTGCATAGCCTAAGGGTTTTTGTATGAGTTAACCTAACAAATTGTATTGAACTTAAGTACTTCCTAAAGACATCCAACCGCTTTTTTCATTCTTTTTTGACTTGTACGTTATGCTCTCTACGTGAAAGGGATGGGAAAGATAGATACCATGGTTTTAGAGATGGTTATACTATACGTTGTGCAGGGGCTTGAAAAAAGGGCGTTATGCGACATGTGGACGCCACGTTAACACGCGTCAGAAAAGTGGCGTGGTGCAAAAAAAAAAGGAGTGGGATGGGGCGTGAAAAGCAACGTTTTTATAAAAGAAAAACCAACCAATCAAAATCAACCCAAAATTCACCCACCAATAAAACGCCGCCACCTCACCCACACATTTGCCCCCACACCGGTGGAGATCCTCAAGCCCCAACCACAACTTCACGCCGAACACAGGGTAGGGGGTGTTAGCTTGACGTGAACTGGCTTCTACGCCAGATTTCTATATCAATACCGTGTGGTCTTAAGAAATGAATGGTGTGGCTTTGGTGTGAAGGAGAGACCAAACACCATCTTGTAATACTTTCTTAATTTTGTAGTTGAATAAAATGTCCGGATAGTCCCTGTGGTTTTTTAAAATAACACCTATAGTCCCAAACTTTTAGAAATTACATCGGTGCTCCATGTGATTTGACGAGTTGTTACTCGGATAGTCTATGGAGTGGATGTCCGTTAGTTTTATCCTTTAAGTCCATCTGAAATTACTTATTTACCCCTCCCTTTAAAAAAAGGTTATTGGATTTTATCACCCCTAACTATTGGCTATTGGCCACTGCCACCCTCAACTATCACTTTGACGCCCGCCACCCCCAACTTAACACTTAGTGTGTTCTGTTACCACGTCGTTAACTGATCACTAACTTTTGATGCTGTTACTATACATTTGGGGTGTCCTAAGATCCCTAAAACCTTCCTAAGATCCCTATGACACCCTCAAAGGTATAGTAACGAGATCTTAAGTTAGTGATCAGATAACGATTTGGTGACATAACACACTAAGTGTTAAGTTAGGGGTGACGGACGTCAAAGTAATAGTTGGGGGTGGCAGTGGTCAATAGCCAATAGTTTAGGGTGATAAAATTCAATAACCTTTTTTAAAGGGAGGGGTAAATAAGTAATTTCAGATGGACTTAACGGAGAAAACTAACGGACATCCACTCTAGGGACTATCCGAGTAACAACTCGTCAAACCATAGGAAAAATCGGTGTAATTTTTAAAAGTTGGAAACTATAGGTGTTATTTTACAAAAGTAACAGAGGAACTACACTCTTTATATTTTGTTTACATGTAGGAGTGAGAAAACCTGAATCTGACGTAAATACGTCAGAAGTGACACCCAAAAGGTGAAACATTTGGGGACATGTATTTTTGTATGAATTTAAAGGTTGATTCTAAACACACCCCCTCCCCTCCTGATTATACCCCCCTTGTGAGACCTTGTGAGAGGAAAACTGTCGGTCCCACGCGGGCCCCACCTGTAAGTATGTGAGAGGAGGAGGGTGAAAAAAGTAATTAGGGGGGTGTAGAAAGTAGCACCCAATTTAAAACATTTGGGCCATGTCCAGTGTCCACATTAGTTTAGGCGCGTTAACTGTGGTTGACTAATTCTTCAAGTTCAATGCTTACGACTCCAAAAACTTATCTTCATTTCTGTCTTTCTACTAACTTTAAGAAATGATCACCCACTTTCTTCAACCTCTATAAAACCCTAAAACTCTTACGATCCACAAGTTACTTTTTGTATGTTTGTAAATACTATTTCTTAATCCAATGTTTGGTCTGGTTAGCAAGCAGGATGACCAAATCCAAAAGCTTCTTTTACAATTTGGTCAAACCCTTCAAGCTCAAGTCAACTAAAGGTACCCTTTTCAAGATTTCATCAAAGATTGTGTTTTTTTTTAATGTTTTTTGAGGCTGGTTTTGTTTTCATATGCTATGTTGTTCAAGAATCTTGGTTTTTATGTGATACCCTTTTCAAGATTTCATCAAAGATGGTAACTTTTTATGTTTTTTGAGGTTGGTTTTGTTTTTTATCCTATGTTGTTCAAGAATCTTGGTTTTTATGTGATACCCTTTTCAAGATTTCATCAAAGATGGTATCTTTTTATGTTTTTTGAGGTTGGTTTTGTTTTTTATGCTATGTTGTACAAGAATCTTGGTTTTTATGTGCTACCCTTTTCAAGATTTCATCAAAGATGGTATCTTTTATGCTATGTTGTTCAAAAATCTTGGTTTTTATGTGGTACCCTTTTAAAAAATTCATCAAAGATGGAATATTTTTTATGTTTTTTTAAGGCTGGTTTTGTGTTAGATGGTATGTTGTTCAAGAATCTTGGTTTTTATGTGGTACCCTTTTCAAGAATTTATCAAAAATGGTATCTTTTTATGTTTTTTAAGGTTGGTTTTGTCTTGGATGCTATGTTGTTCAAGAATCTTGATTCTTGGTTTTTATGTGTTTGTCTTTTTTTGAATTTTGAATTGTGAAGCAGAAACTCAAGATGAAGAATTGGAACAGCTTGCTGCTCAAGAACAGAAGATTTTTAAATTTCAAACACTAATTTCTGCAACTAAGAATTTTCATCCAGATAATAAGCTTGGTGAAGGGGGTTATGGCCCTGTTTTTAAGGTTACAATCATCCTGTTTTCATTCGAATTGATAGAAAAAAATGTATTATTTTAGTTAGGGGGTTTGGGGGCTGACCCTTAAATTAATCATAGAGTATCGTCCTAAGGTTTAGTCATTTTTGCTTGTTCCCTGGGTTTTAAAAAGCGCGCCTAGGCGCAGCCTCTGGGGCTTTTTCGCTCAGTGCCTTGTGTAATTACAAGAAGCGCCCCAAAAGCGCAAATTTTAGGGTTTTTTTGAGGGCTTTTTGGCCTGAGGCGCGCGCCTCATGTATCTGAGGCGTTTTACTGCAGAAAAATGTTGTACCTTGGGTTTTTTGACTTGTACATGTAAGTAAAATGGTATAAAAGCCTTATTTATAGCTATATTTTGGTTAAAGGAAGCTAAAAACCTATGGGATATGTATGGGATATATAAAAAAAATTATATAAACATCTTGCGCCTCGGGTACGAAAAGCCCACCGCTTTTGCGCTTTGCGCTTCACGCCTCAATTTTACACCTCGTCGCTTTTGTGCGCCTCTCACTTTTTAAAACCAAGCTTGTTCAATCCAAAATGATTTTTTTTGTGCATTTGAGTCCTCCATGTATTGCCATTTTCATCCTTGAGTTTGGCAAAGTATTGCGATTTTCGACCCTTGAAATTTGGCCCTCAAGGATGAAAATGGCACCTCAGGGACGAAAGTGGTCAAACTTCTGGGACGAGAATGGTAATTTACTCTTAATCATATAATAATCACAAGAAGTAGGAGTAGATTACCCAAACAGTATTATTAACTCTAGAAACTGATTGTTTAAGTCTTGAAATCACAATAATTAGGTTAGGTAATCACTTTCAATACACACGTAAGTATCCAAACACCCCATAAGTGAAGAAAAATGGTGTCGACACATGCAAATGAGATGTTACATGATTGAAATGTGTTTAAATAAATGTGTAGGGGAAGTTGGAGGATGGGAGGGAGATAGCGGTGAAGAAGTTGTCACAAACATCCAAACAAGGGAAAAAGGAGTTCACGAATGAAGCCAAACTACTAGCTCGCGTGCAACACCGTAATGTTGTAAATTTATTGGGATATTGTGGAAATCCGGAGAAGCTTTTAGTATATGAATATGTTGAACATGAGAGTTTGGACAAGTTTCTTTTCAGTAAGTTCTTTCCCATTTTTTTGTTTATAGTATACATCATAATTCAATTAACGCGTGTCGTTTTGGTGGTTTAAAGATGATTTACGATATGAGATAAAAAAACTTAAGTCTTAACAAGATTCTTGTAACAGAAATTGAAAGGTTGGTCTCGAAATGTTGTCCATCGTTTATATTTTTTATTAATAAATAAATAAATCATAAGAACTATATTATCACAAGAGTAAAATGCATGGATAGTCCCTCTGGTTTGGTGAAATTTCATCTTTAGTCCCTAACTTTTCAAAATTACACTCTTAGTCCCTATGGTTTGACAAATTGTTACTCGGATAGTCCCCAAAGCGGATGGAGGTTAGTTTTTCTGGTTAAGTGGGTGTGAAATGACAAGGACTATCCGAGTAACAACTTGTCAAACCCAGGGGCTATCCGAGTAACAACTTGTTAAACCACAGGGACTATCCGAGTAACCTTCATCCGCTTTAGGGACTATCCGAGTAACAACTTGTCAAACCAAAGGGACTAAGAGTGTAATTCTGAAAAGTTGGGGACTAAAGGTGAAATTTCACCAAACCACAGGGACTATCCGTGCATTTTACTCTTATCACAATAATAATATTTATGTTTGAATAAAGCATTTTAAGAGGCTGGTTGTGTGCATTTAAAATACAAATTAGGTGAGTTTTGGCCTGTTCTGTTCTTAGCTAGATTTTTCTAAATTGACCCGTTTAATATAAAACATAATAAATAAATGACACATTTGTTTGCTAGCTATTTGATGGTGATTATGATCTTCTTGATTTTTTTTATCAGAACATCAAGAGGTGTTAGATTGGAAACGAAGATACGACATAATTCGCGGTGTCGCGCGTGGCTTGCTTTACCTTCATGAAGATTCACATGATCGTATCATCCATAGAGATATTAAAGCTAGCAATATTTTATTAGATGAAAAATGGATACCAAAAATTGCGGATTTTGGCATGGCGAGGCTCTACCCCGAAGATCAAACTCACATTAACACACGTGTAGCCGGTACCAAGTATGTTTTTACTATATCTATTCATAGGTAGTCTCTCTTTAAGTTAATAATTTAAACGGGTAGCTACCAATCTAAACAAATATAGTCATCCACACTTCTTAACCACAATTGGGTTGACCCGACACATTGTTAAGCACAAGCCATTGGTTGTTGTTTTGACAACGGTTGATACTTGATACTATAAAACATGTTATTAAGATCTCCTAAATGGATTTTTGCCTTTGGATACAGTGGATATATGGCACCCGAATATGTTATGCACGGTACTCTATCAGTAAAGGTGGATGTGTATAGCTTTGGCGTTGTGATTCTAGAGCTCATTAGTGGTCAGAAAAACTCGACTTTCGACCTTGATCCCGAGTGCCAAAATCTACTAGATTGGGTAAGAGAATAAGAGATCAACCTTCACTTTTATAATTTTTTTAGGGAAAATCACGAAAATGGGCCTTTTACCAAACAACTTTACGAAAATAAACATCGTTTGCGTTTGTGGTAGTCTCAATCCTTGAGATTGCGTCTGTGGTAGCCTCATGAATCCTTGCGAATAAGAAGTTGACACGTGTCATCATCCTTAGGCTTTTTTTTCTTTTCCACCACTATTTTTAAAAAAGCATAACTTTTTCATACGCTAATACTTTTTAAAAAGAGTTCAATTCCATTTTAGTCCCTGTGGTTTGGACCATTTTATCAGTTTAGTCCAAAGGTTTGAAACGTTGCCATTATAGTCCAAATAGTTTGAAACGATGTCATTTTAGTCCACTGGGTTAACTTCATCCTATTTTTTTGTTAACAAGAAGGGCAATTCGGCCATTTTATATGGCCGGATTGCCCTTCTAGTTAGCATAATTACATAAAAAATGACTGAATTGCCTTCTAGTTAACAGAAAAAATGGATGAAGTTAACCCAGTGGACTAAAATGACAACGTTTGAAACTATTTGGACTAAATTGGCAACGTTTCAAACCTTTGGACCAAACTGGCAAAATGGTCCAAACCACAGGGACTAAAATGGCATTTAACTCTTTTAAAAAAGTTCACACCAAACTAAAGAGAATTTTATTATCTTAAATTGATGTATTTTTTTATAAGAAAATATTATCGTATGAAAAAATATACTCGTTTAAAAATCGTGGTGGAAAAGAAATAAAAAGTAGGCGCAGAAACTTTGCGTCTCAGACGCAAAACTTGTATTTATTTTCGTGTTTGTTTCTCCCCCTAGACGCATACCAGGTTAATATTCGTAAAGTTGTTTGGTCGAAGAACATTTTCGTGATTTTCCCTATTTTTTAACTATTTTTATGGTCCATGTTCAAGAAATGATAGATTTAAATTTTCTACAGGCATATAAGCTGTACAAGAAAGGCAAAAGCCTCGAAATTCTGGAGTCAAAACTGGCCGCGTCAGCAGACCCAGAACAAGTTTGCGCATGCATACAAATCGGGTTATTATGCACCCAATCGGACCCAAAACAACGACCCACAATGCGCGGTGTGGTCTTAATGCTAAACAAAAAACCGAGTGCACTAGACGAACCGAACCGCCCGGGAATCCCCGGCACAAGGTACCGAAGGTCCCACAGATCCGCCACATCATCCTCAGCAGCCGGGACTTCTGGTGCTTCGAGTTCTCATGCTTCCACCGCCACCACCACTTCCACCACCATGGTTGCTAGTACCCCGAAAGGATCTGCTTTTGTGGCGGCGCGTTCGGGTTCTTCCACCATGACATCCGCTGCGGGTTCCTCTGGTCATGGCGTTTCGCATTCGGGTCCTCACCGGAAGTTGAGATCAGATCCTCATGGTAAACGTCCCATGGTGATTCAAGATTGATTGAATCTTAGAACTTTTCTTAATAAAAAGTTTTATTTTTTATTTTTTTATTTTTTTCCATGATTAAATCACTGAATTATATACAACATACACCTATTCTTTAGCCAAAAGTGAGAAGTAGGATTGAGAAGTGAGATAGTCAGCAGGTGTAATTAGGTGTGTAGATATTTTTAGTGTTCTTCATATATAGATTTTATATTTTGACTTGTTTGTAATTTCAATAGGCATATAATATTAAATTTCCCATATTTCTTTGGTGATTTTTATATTGTAATTTTTTTTTTTTTGAACGGCCAACGAATCCTCCAAATGGGCTACTGGCGAAATTCACCACATCGGGATACACTCGCCTTCCGAACCGGGGAAACCCTCACCTAGGGCCGAAGCCCGTGAACACTCGCCCGAAGGCACGACAGTGCGGTGAGGTAAAACCCGCTCAGTTCAAGGATCGAACTAGCGATCGCCGCCTACTCGCCTAGTCTCTTTATATTGTAATTTAAGACAAAAAAAGAAAGGATGAATATGTCAATACATTTATTGTCAATGAATGTGTCGATACATTTAGCCAGTCAAGAAATGTGTCCCATTTCATCTTTTTACTAATATTACTTTATCTTTTGTAACGCCAGAGAAAAACATTCATTAAACGAAAACATAAAACATAAAAAACAATAACAAAATTAAACAAAAAAAATATTATCTTAAAGGTGAAGCTTTGACCAATCTTTGATCTATAAAAAAACATGTCATTATCTTCTCAATGGTTTTCTTCACATGAAGTTGTTTTTTTGTTGAATTACCTTTTAATTTTCCATTTAGACGGTGGGTTGTGGGAGCGGGGAGCACCTCGGGGTGCTGAGGTGGCTTAGGTCACTGTCGGGAAACACCGCCCCCGTCCTTCCTTCGGTGCACTCGGGAACCCAACCCTGTCCTCCCTGATCTGTTGTGCTTGTTGATGTTGTTGGTTGTTGATTGGTGGGGAAGGAGAAGGCGGTGAAGGGGAACCATACCCCTTTGGTTAGGGGCGTTAAACGGGCCGTGTTTGTGGGTTGGCGGGTTCAACTCGACCCGAACCTGACCCAAATATTCGCAGGCTGACTCGAACCCGACCCGTTCAACCTGATTTTATTTTTTTCTAATTTTTTTAGTAAATTAATATATTAAAATTATCATCTACTACAAAAAAACACACAAACTTATGTAACAAAATTACATTAAATCATAAAATCTTATG